>NW_027249422.1:0-195172 GCF_030848795.1 Temnothorax nylanderi
CTAACTACAAACTAGAGAAAATAACGAATAAAAATACATGACAGTCGTAAAGAACGGATTGTGATGTGAAATATACACGAAAGAGATAAGACTGTGTGATAACAAAGCTTTTAAAAAATTTCGTAGTAATTTCGGAGTAAGAGGTCCTTTTCATACCTTCAGATGTTCTACACTAAAGATATTGTTAGTTGCTAATGACACCATTTACTTCTTTGGAATCCCAACGAGCAACGCCAGGTATTTACATTCACTTCCGGCGTCCCAGTGCCCTTATGCCATGTTCACAGCGGCATCAGCGCGTGACGGGAAGCGGCGACACGCGATTCTTTCCATCAACGATTAGAATAGCCTAGCCTAATATTCCGTGCCCCACTAAGTATACAGAGGAACAAGAACGCAGAACGGATTACATTAATTTTCTAAACACGTGTACTCATTGCATTCTATCGTTAATTACAAATATGTTTCTTACAAAAATAAAAATAAAAAATTATTTTTAACTTATACACACAAGTCTAAATTTTCTACGATATATTTTAACAGGTAAAGAAAAAGACACAATTATATAAATAAAAATTTAAATCATAAAAATCCGAAGGATTAATACAATCAAAATTTCAATGATCCAATCCCAAATTCCACTATAGTCAATAGAGAAAATTTACAAAGTATAGCATAGTAGTTGAGTATAAATAATTTTAATAGAATAATTGAAACTTGAATTCAAAATTGGTTTTCGTATCGATCGAAATAAAGCAGCGAAAACTAAGAACTTTGTTAAATTCGGGCTAAATGAATGAAGTTGTAGTAATGTCTTTTCGATCGATCTAATCAGTGCAAAGTTCGTTCATTTCTTCCGAAAGAGAAATCTCGCGGAAAGAGCTCTCTTTCGAGAACTCTTTCGAGGGAGAAAATGTTGCAAATCGCAATTTGTAGATTTTCTCTCGAAGTTAGCCAGAGGCAGGAAGAAAATAGTGAAGTATAATATTACGATAATGACGTAGTACGGATCTGTTATTTGACAACCTTGTAACAATAAGTATAACTAGTCGCGCAACTTTGTGGCAGGCAAAAATAAATATCGCTCGTGTACCGGTAATTTGTCTTAATTACGCCCCCGATAACTACAGTAATTTCGTTAATACCGCGCATGACATAGTCATAGAAATATTTCGTCGCCTATCGCAGTCTTACGTTACACAGTTATCAAGGTGACAGAGAGAGCGAAAGCAAGGCAAGAAGATTCTCTTCACTGTTAGAACTCTCTTATTTGCACTTTCAAAAAAGTAAATAAGTAAATATACATGGAGAAAATGAGCTAAATAAAGAAATAAAATGTAAGTAGAATTTTATTTTACCGTCTAAAAATATAATTTTATAAATATATGTGTTTTAAATCTGTGCAATAGATAATTATTCTCAAGTGTTGTAGTACAAAATCGCTTTATGGAAAAAAATTTTTATAACATTTACTATTCCTTTAATGCGACGGATAATGGATTATTTGCACAATGGTGTATCTGCAAATGCGTATTATAAAAGAAATTGTAACAGAAATAAATATTAAAGTGCGGATACAATAGATCACGATGACACGATCAGATGAAGTAAAATCGCAGGATGATTTCTTTGAGCCGCGACTGAGTTCATTTGCACATACAGTGCCGAGCTGGTATTAAAACGGAACCCCAGTATAGACCCACCGTAACTATTTCGTACTTGTGGAGAAAATTGCTTTTCGTTGTTTCCACGACGATGATACGAACGGGATTATTTCGTTTGGAAGCGGAAATAATTTGCGTTCGTTTGATCCTTGCGCTCTCGCTCTATCCATCTATTCCAATTTCTCCTTTTCTCTTTACGCGACAACGCGAGATGAAAGGCAAAAGGATGTCAAAAGAGTATTCTCTTTCACTGTGAATAAAATCCAATGAAAGCCAGAACATCATAAACACGGTAAGCTGATTCTTTATCATAACGTTCATTATCAAAGATCACAAAAGAGAGTACGAGATACAGTTATTGATATCGTTTTATTTAATCTTTTCGATAAGCCCATATAAATTTATAAGTTTCTTATTATATTTTGACCAAATTTGCGTGTTAAACATCAAAAAAGAATGTTTTCACAATTCTATTAAGGAAAGTTTCAATTATTCTTGCTATATGTTCGAATATGTGTCTGCAATCATTACTATCACTGTTATAATTATTAATTCATATTATTATTTAATAATAATGACCAATTATTCGAATGTCACAATAAAAAATAACAACGCCGCGCTTGTTGAACATCATTCATTTCAATTATGTTTTTACTATTATCTTCAAATGTCATGTCGTCATGTGGTCCATCGCGATTCGTTTGATCGTCTCCATTCACCAGTTCGCTTTGTATCCTCAGCGGATGAAAAAGGAGGGAGGAAAAACGAAAAAGAAAAAAGAGGGTCACGGGCTGTGAGTTACCGAGTATAACGTCGCCCGAGGATGACGGCTTCGGTATAGCGCCCAAACTACCACCACCACCACCCCCTCCCTCTCCACGCTTCCCCTCGTAATAACGGTTCACCGTTTTACAGCTGGTCGACTCTTTTATTCGAAGATCCACGTGGATGGAAGGATCCGAGGCCATTCCGGCACGGAGTTTCCCCGAGAGCAGAACGGCACCGACATTCCCGTCCTGCAATTTGCTCGGTGTAGCCGCGCCAAGAGGCCGTTTTATCGCCCGGGTAAACTCGCCAGGATGAGAAACGCCCGATGTCGCGGATAGAAAGCCAACCCCTACCCATCCTCTCTCCAGCCACTGTCGTGCGCGACAGGTGAAGCTGATCGCGTGTTTGATTAACACGTAAAACACGTTGCCAAGGAACACCGTTCCACCAACTCGTTTCTCTTGTCAATAATTAAAGACCGACTCTTCCCGAGTCAACTTTTATTGAAGAAGAAAACACCGAAGGTCCCAGAAAATTTCATTAGAAAAAAAAGTACGTATAATAGTAACTCTGAAAAAATTTTATTTCGAATTTTGAGAAGCAAAATATAATTGCACTGACACTTGCCGTAGATATACATATATCCATTGATAAAATATGATAAAGATTAAGAAGCTGTCTTTGTTTCATTTACATAATAATTTCTGTCCTTTAATTTAGAAATTCTTTAAATATCGCTTAAAAATAGCTTTCAAAGATACCGAAATGAAAGACAATAAAGTTAATAAATCTATTTCTAGAAATTTTAATAGATGAAGCATAGGACGATGGGTAAAATCAAGGGTAAAATGAACTGATTTTGGCAAAAAAAATGTAACGCAAGTTATATATACATCTCTTACGTTTTTTGGATCGTTGAATACAATGGTAGCATTTTCATTCTAAACCCGTGGGAAAAAGGTCAAAATTCGCTTTAGGGTTCGAAATAAATCACTTTTAAAGAATCTTCACTTCAAAGAATCTTAAGTCTCATCAGATGTGCACCTGCATACATTGTGCACTTATATAATATACCTACACATATGAATATTTAAATAATATATTTTATGTCGAAGCCTCTTCAGATTCTGACAAGAAATGATTTACGAAACGTTATACAGTACAGTAGGTATAATACGAAAGTACAATAGAGCTCAAGGCAAAGGTCTACCTTTAAAAAACCTAACCGCCTCTAGGGGGGCAGTGTGGAAGTTGACCATTTTAATATCCTTAAAACTGCGCAATATCTGAGATAGGTTCTTTGAATAAGAAATTGACTATTTTTTGCGGGTTCAGACGGATAAAAATGCTACCATCGTATTCAGCGACCCAAAAAACGTAAGAGTAGGTACATAGTATAATTTGCGTTACACTTTTTAGACCAAAATCGGTCCATTTTACCCATCGTCCTTCCATCCTTTAAAATAATATACACTCCGTTAAAATTTTAATTCAAAATTATCATTTATTACTATGCCATGTCGAGAAAAACCAGTAAGTTGCTTTCTTGATTAATTTACAAAATTTGAAAAACATTGTAACCTGTAAGAAATAAACAATATTTTTTAAATATTATTTTAAAGTGTCCCAAAAATAGCAAGATTTAATTCCTTCATCAATATTGAACGTTTCGGACTATTTTAAGTAAAAATAATGCGAGAGAGAAACAAAGAGAAGGGCAAATAAATATAAACAATGTTCTTCAAATGGTGTGAACGAGATTAAATTATTTCTTTGTTGACTCGTCATTTTGTAACCAACTTATTTTTTTGTCACAAATTAAAAATATATAAAAATTGAATACAAATAAAAATGCTATTTATAAATTTCAAATTAACCAGATTTGATATTGCAAAAGAAATTTTACATAAATGCCATAGATATCAAATATGCGTGACATATGTAATTTTATATTTTACTTTTGTTCAACTCATGTTGGATAGATTCATTTAAACGAGGTATCTTTTAAACGAGGAACAAAATAGCGACTTTTTAAAACAGAAAGTCGATGACTGAAATTACAAGTTGTGTCTTTCACGCCAAACTCTTAGCAGCACAGTAATGACTATTCGTGTCTGAGAAATGTCGTTTGAAAAATAGCAAACATGATGGTTACTGGATCACTATTATCTTACAATGTCAGTGTGTCAACGACGAAGGTCGCTCTAATGCTAAATCCTTACTCAATTAACGTTTCTTAAGCTGCTATAGAAATAATCATATCATATCGCAGGAATCATTATGATTGGGCTGGACACGTTATTACGATCACGTTACACGCGGTAGTAGCGCAAGATAATTACATTTCCACATGTCGGTTTTCTCCACCAGTGCAAAGTCATTAACGTGAAATAAAGGTGGGTCGTATAGTTTTATGTTGTTCATGCGCATGCATTAAAAAGACTCTTACACCATGCAGATTTATATTGAATTGAAAATTTATAGTTTCATAAAATTGTTATATACAATATTTATAAAATATAAATGCTAACGTATTCAAGCGCAAAAATAAAAGCTTTCGGTTTTGAATTTCCACGTAAAATGATAATTAATTGTTATTTTTTATTGTAGAAATATATTTTTAATTTAAAAATCTTTTTTTTTGTCTATTAACTTTAAAGAAAGATCGCTAATATACTTAATAATAGGAAATATTCCTTCTCCCGTAAAAATTGAAATAGTTTTTATTTGTCTTATCTTTTAATATACGTATAATAATATTTTCTAAAATTGATTTAGAAAGAGTAACTCGAAAACTCAGAATATAACAATGAAATTTTAAAATTCCCCGTGGAAATTATAAATCTAAAAATTTAAAACGTCTTTATTTCGACGCAAAATCGAAGAATTCAAGGTTAAAATCGACTCGACAGGTTCGAGCAGGATCAAGAATGCGATCGTTTTCACAGGTCTCGCTTTCGCTGGGCCCATCTCGATGGGCCCGAAACGAGTTCCAGGAAGAAAGACAAAGGGTCTATAATGATGGTGAAGTAAAGCGGCAAGTGGAGAGGGCATCGAAAGACAAAAAGAGAAGGAAAGAGAATCGTCGTTGCTGGTCTCGACAAAAGCTAATTTGACTTCGCACTTTTATTGCGAAATCGCCAGGGTTCGCGCTCAAGCTTCGGCGAGGACAAAAGGAGATATGTATATACATGTTTCTTTTTCGTCGTCTCGAGAAGAAAGGCCTCGGAAAAGAAGGGCCCCGACCGTTATTATCAGAATGAGGATCGAAAGACACACTTATCTCTAAGGTGATGGCCTTCGAACGCAAGACCGAAAAGACCCTGAAATCGTTTGAATTTTAAACCACTTGTAGCGCGTTCGGTCTGCTTGAAGATTAATGGCTCTGGCCATCCTCTCTTTTTCTCTATTCTCGAAAACTCGAGAACATGAAAAAAAATGCTCGCACATGGTACTAATTGCACGAAAATACAGAGATCGACGACGCATGAATTCATGTTTCGCGTTAATTCTCAGCCGAGGAGAATGTTCTTCCTCGTTTTTTTTTTATTCCACATTAATGTGCGACGTTGCAGTCCGTAAAAATTCATATGAAATAAAGTCAAAATTCTTAATAACTTGTAAACATATATGTATATATCGGTATATACTTATTACATGTTGTAAGTGCGCATAACAGAGATATAAGATACCAAAATATAAAATACCAAGAAATATTTTTAACCTGAAGAAAAAATATGAAATATTGTCATTACACACAATTATATTTTTCTCGAATATTATTATTTAATGAAATTAATCAGAGTTATTTGCTAAATAAAAGCACGCTTGAAAGAAAGAACAAGAAATATTAAACGAAATAGTTAAGCTCAGCTCTATAAACTGTGACTTGCAATATGTATGCTTCATGTTACATGCAGTACATGCTACTGACTATAGGATAATAACATATCTGTCATCGAAACCATGCCTAAAAGGCATGAAATTTAACATATCACCACACCTAAAACGCACACCTTTATTATGTGTATTTAATATGTTACGGAACGTATGCAATGACGAGATTAAAGCGCACCGAAACGAAAACGATGAATCTCTTACATAATATGTTCTTGAATATTCATCTCGATTGGCAGGATGATAAATGAGTCGGAATGAGATGATTATAGAG
Organism: Temnothorax nylanderi; assembly: GCF_030848795.1. Classification (NCBI taxonomy): domain Eukaryota; kingdom Metazoa; phylum Arthropoda; class Insecta; order Hymenoptera; family Formicidae; genus Temnothorax; species Temnothorax nylanderi. The sequence goes on from NW_027249422.1 coordinate 6,604, forward strand.
AAGGATCTATTTCGCGGAATCGCGCCTCTATACGACGTATGGAAGATTATAACGGTGTCATGGTTTTCTACCTTCTTTACTAATACAGCCTCTTTCAGAAGAAAAGCTTAATTCAAAATAATTATAACTTAATATGAATTATTTTAGGCGTATACACATAAACATACGCACCTAAAATAATATCATATTAAGAATAATAATTTAATAATCAACAAAGAATTGTGCAATTATGATTCCAATCCTTTTTCAATTAAAGATATATACTCATAAAATAATCTAATATTGCATTTTTCTAAAGAAGAGACAAATATAAATTTATTGTTAGTATATACAGTACCTTTTCCGTGATTGATACTGATCAACATTCAGTACATACTTTTTTAATTTTAGGAATTATAGAGGAATGCCTTCAATTGTTATCAACTCTATCAGTTGTCCTGAATAATTCGCAAACTCGTGTACGAGTTTATTCAGATTTTATGCACGCGACGCCGTCGATCTATTTATAGAGCAGCAGTCATGTCTACCTATTGATTAGCATATCGATAATGAGAAAGATAAAGACAAACCGCCCAGACTTCTCGAATGCACACTTGTCGGACGTGTGACGCATCTCTCAGAATGTAAGTTTGAGATTTTAGTGTCGTCAGATGCATCACGTGTATATATATAACAATATATAAAAAATAACATATATGAAAAATAAAATTGCTAAATTACTAAATTAGAGGAAAGTCCTCTATTATGAGATAGGATCCTAATATGAGATGGCGGAGTTTTTTCATGGTGGGATCAACAGATGGGGCCTATATAGGGCCTTTTAGCTTAACATATCTCATATTAGGATCCTGTCTCATAATAGGGGACTTTCCTCTACTATTAACATCCTACATTTGCAAGTTTTAAAACAAAAAGATGACGTAACATTCGAAAATTTCTAATAAATTCAACTGCATATATACATAATATATTGTTTAACAATTAAGAATAATTTCAGCACATTGAATATAATAAAATAGAAGTTGATATAAAGATGAAAGCAGATATGCACAAGTTTAAAAATAATAAGTTAAATTTAATTAGAGATGGAATATCTCTTCTTCCATATACTCTACATTTTATATCATATAGATAAAACGTACATATATGTGTATTTATATAAAATTCCATATACTTGCATGCAATAAACTAGATTACAGCATGTAATGTAATTTAGTTTATTATATACAAATATATGAACGAAAATTTTAAGATATTCCATATATGAAGCGTTTACCAAACCTAGTCACATATCTTACACCATCTATATATGCGATATGATATCCGCCTCGGGTAGACGCATATTTGGCAAGCGGAACCGGCTTTATTCGCGCACGGGCGTCGCGATATGATACACCACGCATGTGAGGCGGTATATACACACGCACACGTAGAATGCGTATATATATAGATGTACCGTCGCGCGCGTGCAGCAATACGGCGCGGTCGAGCGCCTCCCGGGTGTACAGGCGTGGATTATTGCGCGAATGATTCAGTGACCAGTCATTCGCGCGAGTTCACGGCTGCTTTCTTGCTCTCATCGATGGCACGATACATTCGCAATTCCGACGGCACGCCGTAACAAAGTTTTCTTATTAAGCGAATCGGCCGAGAGTACCGTTACGAAAGATAGAGATCGCGTTACATGCAATTAGGGCAATGTGTCGCTTGACCCCGTGCCGGCACTGTCGCCTATCGAGGAACGTGCTCTGAAAGTATTACGTATCGACACACTCGTTACCTTATACAAAGTATATCTAAACATTTATTATGGAAAGAACGAAACGTTAAAGTGCATAAAAATAAACGGCGAGGAAAAGGAACTCTGAAAAGCCGGACAATCCAAAAAGTTTTGTATGCCTGTCTCGATATTACATGTTATACAGCTGTTAAGAATCTCTAATTTTATCTCTAAATGAAACAAGAACTATCCCATCTAATTAAATTTCACTTTTAAACTAATTACATATCTCTCTTCGAACTTGTGTATATCTCCTTTCATCTTATCGTCACACGTATCAACTTATTTTATTATATTTGATATACTGAAATTAATCTTGTTAAAAAAATTAACTTCAATCGCTATCGTACGTTCGCTATCCGATTTCTCTTTTGTACACATTCACACCTCTTTCTCTCTCGTAGGATATTTGCCGTTCGCAACTAAAAATTTTTGATCCCACGACAGTCGGGATATGCGGGCAAAGACTACGCCTGCATAAATTGATTAATCCATTCATACTTTTAGCTCACTCCTCCCCCGCCTCTTGTCCATTCATCGCGCTTATGCGCCTCGCCATTATAAAGCTGACTCCAGACGACGCGTTCGCTTATCAAGTATTCACGGGTATTACTAAAACGTTTTAAATACATTCTGCGGATGTATTTCTTGAATTAACGTAACTTTTCGTATGTGACTATGCTGTGTGAGAGAGGTAGAAACTACAACTCTTATTTACATTGAATCGACTATATATGTTTTACATTGTTGCCACTTAATTATACGTTTTTACATTCCGCGATTTCGTGTAGTACGAACAGATTGCCACCTTATTAAGACATGCATTCATTTGAATTAACGACGCGTCGCTCCTTAATATTCTTCCTGCGAAGAGGCGAAATCCAACCGGCGGTAGCGCCATACTTCCCGAGATTGTAATGACGTCGTTTCCGTGTCTCTCTCTCCCTCTCTCTGTAACGTACCACGTGCGGCACGACTATCGCCGTTAACACCGCGACATCGTCGCCTTTAACGAGAAAACTAACTTTTCCGCCGCGGAGTTGCTCAAGTCAGACGAGACGCCTATACCAGAGATAATAATACAGACGCTGCATCGATTCCCATCAATGGATTCTTCTCTCTCGCATACACACACATACAGGCACACGTGCACGCAGGCGCACACATGCAAACACTTCATCTCAAAACTGCACCTCGCTCGCACACGGGACTGGCTGGATGACGTATCTCTCCATTATCCATGCCTGTCCATCTTGAGATAGTCCGTAGACAGTGGCGCAGTTCAAAGTTGCTGGTGCCGCAAGATAATATATTTTCGCCCACCCGCAATTGTAGAATATTAGACAATATTTCAAAGAATTTTCTTCATGTGCTGCACAAAGCTAAGGCTTTATACTTTATTCGTTTCTATACTGATTTTACCCGGATATCTTTAAGCTCATTATTTACATAATCTTAGAACAACTTGGGTATATTTACCTAACGTTTAAGAGCGAGAATTTTATTCACGCAAATATGGTTTTTATAGAAAAAAACGTTGGGATTGACCGTGTAACGTCATGTTTACTTTTACCTTCACGATAGAATCCGGGGGGAAAACACATCCTCGGTATAGGCACTGTTGACACAGGCGGAGCTTATCTACTTTCCCTGAAAACGGTCTAACGTTTCACGAAGCAATGAGCCTTCAAGCTTGAAGTAGTACAAACCGCTCGAAAATGCTACAGTTTTGTGGCCGCGGACGGAGGAATAAAGAGCGCGTTGTGGCCGTTACGAGAACGCGGTGGATTACGCGCGATTCACCGCTCTAGACTCAGGGAATGATATATACGCAACGGAATACCGTAGGGAAGAATACACCGGCCGCATAAATTCGGGGCGCGCGAGTCGCCGCGACGACGACGCGACGCTAAGCGACATATTTCTCGGGCTCGCGTTTGTACCCCCGAAACGGTATTAAAGTATTAAAACGTCCCGGTGAACGTTCTCGTTCAGTCCCCGTCCTGTCCCGCCCGCTCGGAGATCCTCTTGTTTTCGATTCTCCGCGAAATATGTATCGCGCGCGCATTATATTCAAAACGCGAATGTGAAAACTGCGTTATCATACCACGAGCGTGAGAATTATTTTATCACGAGCTCCGAAACATGAGGCGCGTGTAATATTCACGCGTACTCCGAAAATTCTCCGTACCTGGGCGATCGCTCCGCGAGAAAACACTGAAATATTAAACTCCGAAGAACGACTTTACTACCCGCGTCTGAATAGCTTGTTTTCGGCTTGATTCAAAAAGTCACATGCATATGCAAGCATCTCGGAAACATAAATATATATGAAGTATCCTAAAAATGCCGGCTCCGTTAAAAAAAAAAAAATTCTCGATAGGATTGCAGTAGTTGTCCCTCAGAAATCTTGTCATTGCTTGGCTGATTAGCTTATAAGATTTTTAATATTTAAAATTAAATACATAAATCAAAATTAATCTGGAGACTAAGCTTCTTTAAGAATGCGTTTATCTGAACGTAAAATCTTTTTATTTGGTGTGACTTATTAAGTCAATTTTATATGTCGTGATAATTAAACGTCGAATGCAACTTTCAGTAAAACAAAATCCTTCATTAGCTTTTTAATTCAACTTCAGTAATAATGCTCACAATCAGTAATGACGCAATTCTTTAATACGTGGCAATGTATATCTCATTAGTTATATGTCAATTTCTCATTCCGACGTAGCTGTCAATTTACTAAAATTAAGATTATTGGCATACCGTGTCGATATATTCATACCTCAAAAAATTCTCGATTTCACACATTCTCCGAAACAATATTAAAATATTAAAGTCTCGCGGAAATGTCTTTTTCCACGTGAATATTTCGTTTTCAGTTCCGGGAAATCGCATTGTGTATGCATACTCGGCTACGAACCGCGTTGAATATATTATTTTATTACGAACTCCGATTGCACCGATTGATGTGTTTTTACGCGTTTCAAAATGCAATTTTATTCCTTTGTGCAATTGATAAATCATTGAAAAATGATTGAAAAATGCGTCAATATTTTACCGTGCATCCTATAATTTAAATGTGTTTGTCTTAACTAAGGCAACAGAGCATATTATACCACTAAATTTATTACCGTGTATTCATGTTCGTGTGACGCAAATAAAATATATCATATCGGCTGCAAAATATTATAAATATCACAGATCAAAAATTATAATAACGAATGCAAAAGGATGACAGAACATATTATCCAGCTCCATATAAGGAACATAGTAGAAATGGATTTCGAAGATTCTTTGCGCGAAACAAATGCGTATATTATGTATACCGTATAATAATCACATCGGAGCCATAAATATCTGCCAAAAGTCGTTGGTTGTATAGCAACAGATATTGAGAGGTTGTATAACTACAATATAAGCAGGATGATGAATGTTTCAAACGAAGATATATACCGATGTTGAAATTTGAAATATAAGTAAATTATGCGTGAAAGGTATATCATAACTGAATCATAATTTATAAGAACTGAATAATTTCAAGTTCAAAAATTCGGGAAATCAAATAAAAAAGGATTATCCTCCGCTCGAAATAAAAGCTATTTTGACAGAGTTTAGATTTAGAAAAATATATGATGCAAAAAAATTAAATACAGACAAAAGAATAATGCCGAAATTTTCATTAAGAAGAACTGACTTCGAATTGACTAAGCGTTTTCAGAAAAAAGATAGGAGATAATTGCGGAACGTTCTTCAATGGAATATTGACGTGTTTGTAACAGATATAAAAAAATATCCTATGAGATAAGATCGCTTGAGTATCGGTATCGCTCCGAGAGCGATATTTTACTTCGCTTCGTGTCCAATACCGCGACAAATGTCCGCCATTATTTTCTTTCACTACACGCCAAAACATACTTTCTAGAACACAATGAATCTTGTTAAGTCACTTTCCGTCGACAACGTAACGTATAATATATACACCGCAAAAAAGTTAAAGAGTTCGAAAGTTCCGTATCTTATTAATACATATTAATCCGTATTTCACTAATAACGGAGCTTTGCACTTTAGTTTTAATGTATTTGCCAATTTTAATTGGCAAAATGATCGAAGGGAAAAATTGGTTTTAAAAATTCAAAAATTACTTTTCACGTTAACATTTCTTTTCTTAATCGCTTTCTTTCTTTCGACCCGTTAGACGGCTTCGCGCGTCACGCTTAAAATTTCATCATACCCTTCTTTCCCCTCTTCAATTTAGAATTCTCAATGGTGTAGCTAAAGCAGCGGTTCTCAAAATCCACTCGCAACATCCTCAAATATTGCAAAATCGAAAGAATCTTTGTTGCTACGGGAAATTAACAGAGCGCGCAAAACGCGCCTCCAATTTCTCTCGCACTTTCCTTCGTCTAGAACGTCTTTGAACGATTTAAAGCAGGCCTTTGCTCCGAAAAAGCCACGCTCTTTGCCGACATTTTTGTAAGCGATCGAATTCCGTTAAAAATGTGAAAATTATGGGCGCGCCACTCGGTACATATACGTATGATCGCGAATGAAATTGAATTTTCGTTACGCTCGGTAAAACGGATGGAATCTAGCTTACAGCGGTGGATTCAATGGGATTCAGCGGGAGTCGAGAGGTTAAGAACCGCTGCTCCAGTGCGATGTTCTCGAACACGCAGACCGGACTCGCTTTCTTTCCGACGCGGTCGCGCAGCATCTAGCACGGAATCGAGCTAAACGGAGCCCGGCTCCCCGACGAATGCAAAATAAAACGGTCCTTTATGCTCCATAATCGACTCGCAACACTCGCTTTATCCATGAAACCGATATACCTGAGACTGAGAGAATAAAGCAGAAATAAAGAGGTCGGATTTCTCGGAAGGGAGACTCGGGCGGGCGAGGGGGGGGGGCGGGGACTCGCGGGGGTCGCCCGCAAAGTTGTATTCAAAACAGAAGCCAAACTGCCTCTTCGGAGTGTCCAAACGGTTTCAACGGTCAAAAGGGACCGGCGAGGTTTAAACTTGATTGATTAACGAACGTGATTATTCTCGTCACTCCGATAATCCGTTCGGTTTTTCCACGCGAAGCGTGGACTCCTACGGAGTTTTCACCCGACAAAGCGCCCACGTCGGTCGTAGGGACAACAATAAACGGGGAAATGGCAAAAACCACGCCTACGCGAAAGACACCCGCCCGTCGCCGTCGGGTGCGAGTCGTCGAACGAGAATTTCGGCCGCGGCGGCGGCGGCGAGCCAAGCAGGCCAGCACCATGATGGTGGAGGTTAAGTTCTTACCTGTCACGCGTGTTGGCGCCCGTCGGCGGCTTTCGTGTCTCTCCGTGGAACTTCGACGGCGGCCCGCACGTCGACACGCCTGCACATTATCCCTCGGCACGCCACTGAACCCCCGCGATATCCGCCCCGCCGGTGGATGATTATTATATTTCACTTATTCACTTGTTTCCAACGGGAGGCCCCGTGCCCCCGCGCGAGTACGGCACCACGACGACGACGACGACGACGACGACGACGACGCAACGCAACGCGAGACGCAACGCGGACGCGCGGAACGCAGGTTAGTCACCACCGAAAACTCAACTCGAGGTATCGAACTGCTCCTCCGCACTGCTCTCACGTGATCACACAGCGGCACACTCGCGCACGCGTCCTCCCGCACGGAGCGACGATCGTTCGACGAACTGACCCGGACTGTGAATCACGGCCGTACGGCGGCGGCGAAGGGCTCGCGAGCTCGGGCGCGCCGGAGAGGGCCGAGCGCGGGCGAGCGCGCCCGAACGCGCGCGGGCCTGCACGGACCTGCACGAGCAGGCGCGGCTCCGGTTTTCTCCGTCCGTCCGTCCGGTCCGCCGCTCGGCGCTCGCGCTTCCCTTCCCCGAGACGACGCGACGCACCACCGCACCACCGCCACCACGTTACGTTACGTTTTGCCTTCGTGCCTCTTCGAGGGGGTGTCGCGTGACCACGCGAGAAGTCGCGCAACGCGCCGTACACCGTCTGGCACGAAGGCTAACGCTCGTTATCTTTTTGCTCCCGTTTCCGATCGCGAGAGATTCGCCGTAGGTCACAGCGGGTAGGCAGGTAGCGGAGAGAGAAACGCGAGAGACGTGATCGTGCACCGGTGCACGGTGGCCCTTTCGCCCGATGCTCTTTTCCCCGAAACGTTCAACGCCCTTTTTTTCTCGCTTCGTTCGGATGTAACGGCGCGAAAAACCTCCGGGGGGGAACGTACTCCGTAATCCTGCAGCGCGGGATGACGCGCGCGCGATGCGAGCCGCGGTTACAATCGATGACGAGCGAGAAGGTGGTCTCTCCTCGCGAGCGAGACGACCTTCCTGCGAGCGAGGACGTTTCGCTATTGCAAAACGACGCTTGGGCAACGCGACTACTCCTTCGCCGAGACTTCGAAGCCTATACGTATATTGAGTTTCTCTCCGCGAGGGAATCGGCGCGGGCGCGGGCGCGCCGCGAGTCTTCCTGCTCGGCAAAGCGACGGAGACGACGCGTTCTCACGCATTTTTATCGCGCCCGCCGCGCGGGGAAAGCTTCGACTTCAATGGAATTCTCTCTATAGTCGGTGCGCGCGCCGACCGACGCTACCTTGCGATGGTCGTGCACGCGTCCGCGTCCTCGCGGATTGAAATAACACGCGCGAATTGAAACGATGTAATCACGATCGAGCTCGCGCAGGCTAAGAAGGCGCTTGAAGCTTGAAGTTTATTGCGCGCTGCGCGCGGCTTGCTCTTTCGCTCCCGACGCGGCGACGGCGGAAGCGACAAGCAAATAAATCTTGCGATAACATTAATTATGAAAACAATCGTAAAACAACATCGGCGGGAATTTTTCATTGCCCCACTTTGCGATGAATCTAAGTATTACTTAAGTATTACGTACGGACTACGTTGCATTTATTATTTATTATTAAGAGAAATAAGAAAACGATAGCTAAAATCGGAACTTTTCCCGATACTTCATAGAATATCAGCTTGAAACTTTTTTTTACTTGTTTTAATATCTGTACCTTAGAGGTATCGTATCTCCATTGTTATAAATTTAGAGAAAACAGAGTTTAAGGTTTTAAATAGGGAAATGGTATATGTCTTTTAGATATAAGATAAAAGTAGCAATTCGTTTTGTTGAGTTTTTAATAAGGTGACTTAACTGACATATTTAATAGTACAACTGTCAAAAACTGCATCTGACCTGAAAAACTGGAGATACAATTTTTTATTTCTAAAATACAGATACTTAAAATTTGAATTTGACGTGATAAATAAGTTCAGCTGGAAAATAAAAAAATATTAGCTAAAACCGGAACTTTTCCTGATACTTCATAAAATATCAGCTTGAAACTTTTTTTTATTTGTTTTAATATCTGTACCTTAGAGGTAAAATAATCGTATCTCCGTTATTATAAATTTAGAGAAAACAGAGTTTAAGGTTTTAAATAAAGAAGCTACTTTCGCGCAAAGTCTATTCGAGATTCGCCATTCGATGAGCGATCCCGAATGCTGGCCAGCCATGCTCTTCAGATTCGACAATGCGGATATTTCAAGAACGCGCGATCGACCACTTAGGACAGGTCACTATACGCGCGGCTGCTAGTCGCTCGCCCGCGTACACCTTATCCGTTCCGTAATGTGTAACGTCGCATTAATGGTGTCCAGGTGTTACGCGATACGGACGACGAAATAGGATAGTCAACGGGCGAGAAGCGTTGCGCGGCACCGGCGTAATGTGAACATCGAGCAATTCCGCAAGTTCGCTCGCTCGCGCATGAAGCGAAGGAATATCGTTTTTCGTCAAGCTCTTCCGCCTGCCGGGACCGAACGACTGTCACGAGGTGGTTCGCGCGGCGCGGTGGCTCGAAATCCGAGCCAGTGAGTACTGTTACGCGTATTTGCATCGATGCAGAAAGACGTTGTTCCACAGTGATATTGAGCTAATCGCCGGAGCTTCGGGTTTAGAATTTTTCCAATCAGAATATTGAATAATAAAAATTAATAGGAATAATAGCAAAAGGGAAAATTATTGGACTAGAAAAATATAGCTTATGTTTTTAATAAATAAGATAATATTCCATTATATCTGACGAGATATAGAAGCAAGAAAGAAACTATGTTAAAAGTTTAAAATTTTACTGCCAAAAAAAATACGAAAATCTGCAAAATTTTCAACCTTAGCACAGTAAAATTATTGTATCTATTGATAAAGTTTATTTTAAATGTAACTCCGATCTATATCATTCTCAAAGTTTCGCAAATATAGCAAATAGCAATCCTGAAATATTGTATATTTAATTAATAGATTCATAAACATTTAATAATTGTTGAGTAAAGCACTAAATATGATGATTCTATAAAAAGAATGTCTGATATATAGTTTCACGGTTCCCTCGTTAAGCGAAATATTTGGCACAAGGCTCATTACGATGATGAAAGCACGCTATGAGTCGTATTATCGTGACATCCGCCTCATCCGCTGCAGTTGATAAGACGGGATAGGCCCACGCCACCCACGCCAGTCAGAACGAAAGTTAGCCCACTCATTCTTTCGAGCAAGTCGAGTCCACAACGGCGCAATTGCTTACAAGGAGATTCAAAATAATGCCAGGCGCACGATCTACGCGTATAAAATAGCTAAACTATCGCCCAGATATCAACCCACTCAGATGTCCAGAAATGTTCGTATTCTTTTTTATTCTGTCCACTGTGTGTTGCTGAATGATATTTATAAACACTTATCTAAGATAACTTCCGCTTGATACTATCACAAATATTTTCATACTTTTCGCATGAATAAAATAAAAGACCAAAATAGTAGCTCGGATATCTTGTATAAAATAAATTATTTTTTTTTATATCACAAACATCTTCGTACCTTTCGCACGAATAATACGAAAAACCAAAATAGTAGCTCCGAATATTTTGTGTAGATTGTCATTGCTGTCACGGCGATTTCGTGTTGCCGAAACGCGTTTCTGATCTCTATAAGGATCTAACGCACGTAACGCGGAGTCATTCATCTACGCGCGCGTTGTACAGACAAAAGACCAAAAATAAAAATCTCACGTCACACACGAAGTTAACACAACACAAGTTTACGAGCACGCTGAAATTCCTTCTGCGTTTTACGATACGCGTCAGTCAATGTAGAGTAAAACGTCACGGACCCTAATCCTTATCGTCGGAAATATCTTTTCTCATTTCAAATGCGCGACACCTCGAATCTTAATCGTCGATCGGTTACAAGTTCGTGCAAGTTTAGCATGAGGCTACCTGTACACGTCGGATCAAAGGAAACCTGGAAGAGCGGAGCTTGTTCAGCGAAAGAGAAAGGAGTGTGAAAGACGGACAGAGGAGCGAGAAAGAGACAAAGAAGAGGCGAGAGGTGAGTAACGAGAGACAGAGACCGAGACAAAGACAGAAAGAGAAAGAGAGAGAGAGAGAGAGAGAGAGAGAGAGAGAGAGAGCTGCTACAGGATAGGTAAGAGAGATACGGTCGTTGGCCGGTTCGGGCAAGGCTGCTGGCAAGGAGAACCAGGGCTGTAGTCACAAATAAAGAAGACGGGCACCTCTATCGACACCACTGCTATAATAACGGGGCGCGCACGAGAAAAGATGCGAATCGTCTCTCTCCGTCCGTCCCACCTCACCGAAGGGCCTTAAAAACCGGTGCGCTACTTATAAACCAGTTCCAGATTTAAAAAAAAGCACCCGGCGCTATCGCGCGTGATGCTCGCGAAAATAAAGCGTTATCTCAGCAAGCTCGTTTCATCATCCAAAAATTATAATCGGATTCATCACAATACGATTAATGGGATTTACAGTATCTACGTAGAAAGTACGATGTAGAAACATTATACGATACCCATAAGGATTTATTTCCAAGGCTAAACCTTCTCTCTTATTCTCCGTAATCACTTCAAACATTCGTAATCATTAGAAAATATTGTATTTTTCTAATCTTATTAATTTTAGGAAAAATAAATTTAGATATATCTTTTATAAAAATGTTATCTTGACAAAGCTATAAATTATATGTATTTGTCATTCTTTTTAAATTATTTTACAAAGTTAAAATAAGTTAAATTATTATCTATTGTTAATCTACGTTTTAAAAATACTCAGCAGTCTTTTCAAAAAATTATTCGCTCTGTATATAAATACATTTTACATGTACCTATATATCAGATTAGTCATTGGTTCGAATTATTTTTATATTAAATTGTTTTGTAATCTATATAAAGAGTAATAAATCATGTATAATGCGGTTTAATGTTGTGCTAATTGTTTTCACAGCGTTATGTATAATAGATCTTCTCGATCGAGTTTTACCAGACGTAAATAATTAATTACTACTACAACACAAAAAGGAAACCATAGTCATTGGAAAACGTATCGATAGCTCCACATACATGTCGTTTATTTTAAAACTGTAAATCCGGTTTCGAAGATCTCGCCGAACTCGATATACCACATGAGTTTATATCCGCGTCACATTAAAATTCATAACGTTTGAAAGCCGGACACATATCACTTTCAAAGTAAGCGAGACTATTGCTGCATCTGTACTATCCACCTCGGAAAACAGATCTGCACGCAGTATAGTGCATCGAGCGATTGTAATAAACGGTGTCGGCCGTGATTGGACATTCCCACACGAAGAAATCCGAGAAATAATTCGTATTCGCCGCGAGTGACCGTTATGCACGCACCAAGCGGTAATACTACCGCAAGCAAGTATATACTCCACACCTTGGCGATAAGGAGTTCCCAGTATTAATCACGCCCGGCTCCCCTTATCGACGCATACTGATTATTAACCGCGACGGCGGCGGCGTCTCGTCGTCGGTTAAGCGCGTATCCGGCGCTTCTTTTTCTACGCGGCGAAACCGCGGTATATATCCACCGATGATAAATGCTTATCAGCAGTTAGATACAAAATTAAGTTAATTAACTTGTGGTTTAATGATACGCTCTTTAGCAACGTATAACTATTCACTATTCAAAGCCTTGTCAGTTCGTGCCTACGTTTCACGTAATAAAATTCCGTAAATGACTGGGCAATTTTCCACTCTCATTTTCTAAATTGCAGAACTTCTTGTCTCTCCTTTTTTTAAAGAACGGGCAGGTTGGAAGTGATGAGATTTCGGTATCTATCTCTATAAAATAATGAGATAGTTGTGTCTATAAAATTTACTCTAGAATCAAATAGTGAAATAACGCAGTCTCATTTGTGCGTCGCACATAGTGTAACAATAGTCGTTTAAAGGATGTCCGTTCGTATTACAGCCCTGAAAACAACTCCCTGTTGCCGTTTCACCATATAATTCCGACGAGACGAGGAATTCTGTTCGGTCCTCAGGATGCGAGTACCGAAGTATCGGGACAAAGGAACTCCAAGGACAAAAGGATAATTCGCATTGTATCTCGACACTACGGAATCCATTGCTATTTGTGTCGCAATGTAACGAAATTACAAACGCGACGATTCGATGAAAAACACTGTGAAAGACAGTAATATCATACGAAAGTATTCTAATGAATATTTGTAGGAATCGCTCATGTATTGGATTAAAAGTTACAACTTTGAGAATAAACCCGAATAGACGATCTTTTTTCTTTTCATATTTTGCTTCCCTTTTAATGATTTCGCAATGACGTTCAACAATCAGCAATGAGTAATTGATTTATTGTTAATAAAGAAATATATGTTTCTATCTTATATATCAAAATATCTTAATTAACACCTTCCTATAAATTTCCTGAATATGCACCCATAGTTTGATTTAAAAAATATTTTTCATACATTACAAAATAAATAATTACAATAATTGTATATATCAGTTATAAATATCAAATATTTCTATAAGTTTTGAGTAAAAGTCTCAAAAAATACAATTCGGGTAACAATTGCTATAATCGAGGAATAGATATTATGAAATGAAGTTCTGACTCGAGCGAATCATCGCTCGACGAATTCGGAAAACAATTATCCCCGTTTATATTCGCTCATAACTTTTCCGTCTGTCGTTTGTGCACAACGACTAATTCTCTGGTATCTCGCACACTGTACATTAGTTAAAACTTCATGATATAATGCGTCGACAGCAGCGGTGACGAAGTTCGTTCGAGCTTGACTTTCCGCGATAAAGACATTCGAGAACTTGGGCGACCCAGAAGCGCAGTCGGCCTGACCTAGAAACGTCAAAACGACGGCGAAGGCTCGTCGAAATAGCGAGGACGTTCCGACGCTGCACATCGCCTGCCTCGCGTTCGTCGACGACAGATGGAATTTCACTTAGCCATCATACCGATGAGGCCAATCGGCGGACTCGTCGGAGCGTGAACCGAGTTAACTGCACGGCATTGAGATGGAATCCCGCTGCGCGTACAATTACCAGCTTTTTCTCGCGAGACTCGCCGATCTTCGAGAAAAATATGTTTTTCGACTAATGTCATAATCGAGCGGAGTAGACAGTGGAGGAAGGCGAAAGGGCTTTATTATCGCGTGCATCCCTATTATAACTATAAAGAATGTCATCTCTGGCTAGGACGAAATCGATGGCGGCCGACGGCGACGCGACGCGGCGCTCGAACGTCATCATCGGATAAAAATGCTGGGGCGACTGGCGTGTGAAAGGCGAATTCATTCCGATGGAAAAATCGAACGGATGTATGCGGTATACGCGCGTCGAGTACATGTTGTTGCATATGACAAATGCGAGGGATACCGGGAACGGAAACGTGGCATCTAATTTCCGCGAGTCATGTGATTCCGTTTGACGCGTGGGTGTCGCATTATGTATGTTACGCTCGAGGCAAAAATGATTCTGAAATCACGACATCAGGACAAAAGACGTACACAAATCAAATGTGCATAACGGAACGTAGACGCAAAGTTCAAAGTATGATTTCGAAATCTAAACTTGCATCAAAAATATTTCAATCTATATTATCAGACTGTCTTTAGTTAACGCCAAGGATAATAAATTTCCCATAATCCAACAAATCTAGAGTTCATTATATCTAATGTAAGAGTTGTCCTACATTAGCTTATTAAGCTCATTCATAATCTATTATTATAAATTATATTATAAATATTATACATAATCTATTTATAATAATATATAATAATAATAATTTTTTTATTTCTCCTTCCTCTTTTCTCTTTTCCTCGCGAATAGAACTAGTAGAATTAATTAATTTAATCTGTTTTTACGTTTGGTTTCTCTAGATCTAGATAGAAACACGAAGATGAATATTTAAAAGCACAATTAGTTACAATATCTATATACATATTACGTACATAATGCTCTAGAATGCTTTGTATTAGTCGTTTTAAAATGTAAAACAATGATAAGATTCAAGACATGAAAAACACTGTACTGCATGCTTTATAAGAGCTCTTTAAAGTCTTTAACTTAAGAAACACGTTTTTCAGCAAATATCCCGATTAGATAAATCAGAAACACGTAAGAAAAACACGAGAGATTTTAAGTTATTACTTCGAACGGTTGAGTCGTTATACTCCAGAAAATTTCTCGATTTGTCCTCGGGTCAGAATCATTATCGCGACGATCAACGAACGGTGACTAATTGTGGCGGGACGAGAGTCGATCGTGCGCGAAAGCAAGAGTCTTCTCCTTCACAATGGCGAGAGAGCGAGTATTTGTTCGCTCGAAGAGATCGAAGTGGAAATAATTATCCATCGCGCACCTCGCCGTCGGAATGCGAAGCGATAACACAATGCTTGATTACAATCTCTCCGCGCGTGCACGATCTCGCGGGTACGAGAAGCGCCAAGTGCACCGTCGTCGTATCGCGAACTTCCATTATCGGGATCTCGATCTGCCCTCGACGCACCGACGGAGACGATCCGATCTTTACACCCTGGGAGCACTCTTAGCCCCGCCGCGGCCGCGCGCGCTCGATTTCTCGCCCTCGATAAATTCATTCTCCCGACTGTAAACTCGCGCTCGGGCGAAGTAAAGCAACTCTCGGGCTCGAGGGGACGAGCAGAGAGCGAGAGAAGAAACGGAGAGGGCAGTTCGATATCGAGTTCCTTCGATAGCTTCGAATATTCGAGGTCACACGTGTCCGCCGCATCGTACGAGCGCGAGAAACGGACGGCTAATTACAGCTTAACGCTTTCGCGGGCGCATGAGCATAAATAGTCATCATTCGTGAATTAAAAATTGCGCAACACGAAACCGCCTCGCCGCCTGATGTTGTCGGAGAACGGATAATAGATTATTCATGCCTGATTCGAAATTCGAGCAGGTGCTTCCATTTTGCGGGAATGAACAATGAAGCGGCGGAAACATGCACCTTCAAAATCGCACGCGATATGTCGGGCTCTCGCTTTACTAAGTTACTATTTGCTAATTATATCATTTTATACATAATAAAAATAACGATAATAATTCTTACCTTCTATGGAAGGTATCGATTTTGTTTGCATGCAGCAAATGGTAACTCGCGATTTAAAAATTCTTTCTTTTCCATGCCTGTATAACTGTATAGCGTCTACGTCTCTTTAATAACAGTAATGAAGCCGCAGTTGCTAGTTGTGTCGCCATTCGGAGACCTCTCCGCAATTTCCTCGGGCAAAAATCAAGAGACGGTCCTTCCCCGACATAACAAGACAAGAGGATTGTTCGCGGAGAGACATTTCGCAACTTTCTCACACTGCGAGTTGCATATCAAATTTGAAAAGTTTGAAACGCGATGCGAGATAATGCGAGGCCCAAATCCAAGTGTCGTTAAAAAAAGTAATCGTCCGTTAATTATCGCGAAATCTACGATTTTGCATAGGATTTGTCTAACGAGTGAATAAACTGCGTAAACTATTAAATTAGTCACGCAAAAGTTATTTAGTAATATTGATAATCTTTATTGTTCAAAGGAAATACCACATTTGGTATATTTCCGTATTAAAGTAATAATACGACACACACACACGAAACGGCACGCGCCTATTACGCTCGAGTTTCATTGCACGAATGACAACACGGGGTATACGAGGCAAATAAACACAAGGTTGTACACCAGCTGATTTCGCATCTAGGAAATATTTTACAAAACAGTTATATAATATTTAATGTATATAACTATACGCCTCATATTCTATTTCTTGTATTTCAGATTGATCTTCGATGAAATTATTCATCGTTATTGTATTTCGTTTTCTAAATTCTCGTTAGATTTGCTCAAGACGACGATTTATTCTGTTCAACCAAAAGCGTTTTGGAAATCTAATAAAGATATTGTGATTTAAATTCTAATAAAACATCATTATTAAATGAAATATTTATTTGAAGAAAAATTCACTTGAAAAAACTATTTTAATAAAAAAATTACGAATATTAACTAAATATTTTTCCCTGACGCTGGGAAATCACGTCAGGGAAAACCTTATCTGGAATAACAAAATCGATACCATGTTATATTTAGATATCTCTTTAGTGGTTTATTTCAATTTATTAGAGGATCATTTTTAAATTTTCCAGAAGTCACGGTGAAGTCTTTTGCTCTCCCTTTCCCGCCTCCTTCTCTCCTTACCACCCTCGACACACTTCCAAGAACGCAAAAACGATGGTCGCGGCACGGATTCGGAAATAGAACTTCGCGTGTCCCTTAAAAAACCCATATCGATCCCCCCTTCATGACTTGGCGCACGACGCGACCCGGCGATTTCGAGCCCGGCGGGCTCGCGCGTACGAGACATTCGTCTCGTTCGCTAAATTATTCCACCCATTCGCGCGCGCCATGTGGAAATTCGAGAGCCCACCTACCTCTTTGCGAGAACACTACCCTCGATTGAAGGAACAATGGGATACGCAGGGGGTGTCCCGCAACTCCGTGCGCTCCGCGCCGCGTATACCGAGAGAACAAACGGAGAAGCACAAGCTCGATGAGATGTGAGACGTCGATAGTCTCTAAACGATGGAAAATTGAGGGGTTACGATGATGTATAAATCGGATAGAGAAGTAACGGGTGTTACTTGAGCGGAGATTAGCGGAGAAGTTTTTGATTTACGCTTTTCCCACCGAGTCTAAGATAAAGATTACCTACTTGTGCAAGCTACACAACTAAATATCATATAAATTACTTAATTTGATAATGTAACACTGTCCATAATAACATCTATTTATTACCGAGAGTGTAACGTAGATAATAGTCAGTGACATAGTTCTCGGTAATTGGAAATGTTAACAGATAATGAAATTTGCATAATTACAAGTGCACACACGTCTTATTTGAACTACAACTATGTCTTACACAAGTATACTTGCAAGTAGGTATATCTTATTTAGAGACTAAAGTAAAAATCAAAATTCGAAATCATCCAATTTTAAGATTTATATCATTGATTTGTAACTTCATAAGCACTTATAATTTATAAAGATCGCGTTGTTTCAACAAGTTTGAATCGCACAATTAGTTTGCAATGATATACATATAATGCAATATATTTTTCTCAACAATATAATTTTCTAATTTTTGCTGCGAGATATCGATTTGAGACTAGATTGGGCGCAAACAGCACTCCGTTGTATCTCGATATTAAAACGGAAGATAAGAATATATAACTCGATAAGTCAAAGTTCGCTGGCAGCTAGCAGTCAGTCGTGGCATAGGTCGCCCATTGACGACACACGCGTGAATCGACCATCGAGCTTTGACTTTTCCCGTATCACAAGTATAGCAGTCACAGTGTGTACTGTGGTGGGTATAACAATAGCATCCTCGCTTACGCTCGTTACTTGATGTCTTTAACCTTTTAGTTTCTCAGTCAGCGTGACGCGAGCGCGACTTCGCGCCACGCCGCATCGATGTGCATCGTTTCCGCGAAAGTACCGACGATAAACGGCGAACTATATCCTCCTCGCAATGTAATTATGCAACACCGAATCGCGCGCGTTTATCGGGGAGCGCGCGTACACCCAATGGACAGGAACGGGAGATAAGAATGGGTTGCGATAAAGCGACGAAGATATCGCGCGAAGGAGAATGCGTTTCCCGCAGATAATTGCATTGTGTCGCGAGACGATTATATATCTCGTACCTGCACTTATGCCCGACAACCTGCGTTATTTCGCCACCTCAAACGCGTCGCGAAACACGCATTTCTTTCGACTGAAATAAAAGACTTGGGGTGCGGGGTGCGCCAAAACGCATGATATTAACTTTAATCGACACATTCCTGGAATCGATTTTCTTTAGTGATTTTCGCTAAATATCGAGTATCTCATACATGGAATGTCAAAGTATGACATTTTTGAAAAAGTATCCAGTTAAGTTTCAACAATCCAATTTTGCTATTTAATCACATCTTAGAAATCCTTGTTATAAAATGAAATAAAATCACAATAACGTCGCAAATATAGGATCGAAAGGCGTAATAGAACGCGACAGTTCTGTCGAATAAATATAATTTACCTACATTGTAAAAAAAATGTATGACAAATTGCGCGAAAAACGACTTATATACCGTGGATTATTCGAATCGCAAGGAGAGCGTAAAACGCGTTTTCCTTAAAAGCGGGCCATAAATATCGGCCGACTCCCATGCATACGAAGTCCCGGCGAAGAGTGAGGGAATTCCTTCTCGCTTCTCGTCGTCGGCGGGCGGCGGCGGCGGCGGCGTAGCCGCGAGATGGTTTTGCATCGCAATAACGTCGGGTCGCGACGTTGCTATTCTTCTTCCTCGGTTTTTTGCATTATTATTTCAATTTCCGCGCACGTCAGTCGCACGCGCGACGGCGACGGCGACGGCGACGTAGCGAACGCGGCTCCGGCGATGAAAACACTAATCAAAACTCGATAACTCGCGTACGCCGTTTCCGCCAACGTGGTGTCCCCGGCGTGCACTTAATATCGATCGCGCGGAGCGGCACGGAGGCGCTATTGTTTGCCGGGCAAATTATTGCACGCGCGCCGATCGGTCGCTCTCCGCGGGATTCATGACATCGGCGGCGCGCGATAGCTCGACCCATTGTGAGCCGGTTCTTGCCGGCGCGGCGTATCGCGTATATCTTCCCGCAAGAAAATTATCGCGCGCCCGAGTTCTTGACCTTACTTGAACGCCTGCCAATATATACTCTATCCGGTAAGTCGCACACTTAAATACCGTACCGACGTACAAAGGCGAGAGGTGTACAAAGGTGAAAGGCGCTCCGAAAATTAAGACCAAATAAAGAGATTATAAACTCCAATTGCATATAAACTTTAAATGGAGTTTTCTAAATATATTTTAGAGAGCATTTTTCGATAAAAATTCCGTATAAAGATAGAGAAAGAAAATTTAAAAAATCATATAACTACGTTATAAAACTATTCATCAAAGGCAATAATTCTCAAACAGATTCCGTATAATTTAGCTAAGACAAAAGATAATTGTGCAAGTGGGAAACTTTAGCTTCAAATTCTGTATAAAATAATTATACGCGATATAGTAATCTTTCTCTTCTATCTCTTATACGAGGAAACATCTCATCCGACATGTTTCAGCATCCACCTTCGTAGAATATTGATTAATATTGTGGAACATGATAAACAAGAATGCTTCCGCCGATGCGACGACGAAAGAGAGCAAAACATTTATAGCGATAAGAAAATTATCTCCCACGAGCGGTAACGCTTGGATTCCCGTGGCCGGTTGCCAACGCTATACAACATAGTAGCCACTCGACCGAAATAACTCCGAATTACTTAGTTTTAAAACATGCTAAACGTTCAAAAAGCGGAATAATTCCGGTATCACGTGGTTGGAGCGAGGAACAATATATTGCGGGGAAATTCACAACACGCCGCGAAATTCGATTTTTATTTCATGAGTTTATTCTATGAATTCTGATATTATTATAATTTTATTGCCATCAGCTTTTCACGTGGATTGTTGGAATTCACAAAGACTATTTGTTGTTTAATTTTAAAATTATAAATAAGATAGATAATATAGTGTCTATTATTTTCTAATAACAAAATATTTACTTAGTACTTATCAGAGATAAACTTTTATCAAATATACAAGTACTCATGCACTCTCTCTCGTTTCCTCTTTCCTTTCCTAATAACGATAGTAGAAAACGTTATCTTCATAGAAAACATATTTACTTTTATGACGACTCGACAATTTACAAAACTGTACTGACATGAGAAAAGACGCTGGGATCTGATTGAAAATTCCAGTTACTTCTCTTTTCACCTTACGATTTTCATTTACAGGCAAATGCAGGAATCATAAAGGCAACGTATACAAAGCAGCAAAGTCTCTTTGCGGAATACTTAAAGTGAAGAACTCGCAGAAATGTATGAACAAGAAAAGAAGATGAGCACGAGATATTTTTGACTTTCGCAATTTTCACTTAAATGGTAAATTGTGCAATGTATTAAAAGAATAAGCTACAGAGAAAAAAGAAATATAAATGGTCTCAGATGATTATATTGGCGAAATTAAACAAATTACAGAAAAGAATTTTGTCAATCTGACTCCATAAAATTTCTGTTTGCAGAGAGAACTCATCTTGTTAAGTACTTTAATAATATTAAGTACCTTAAGTTTCTCGTATCATTGATATAATTATTGATAGATTATCTATTATAAAACCTTCGGTTGACAGCAGTTGGCAGTAAAAATTATTTCTCTCCTCATTATCTGTCCCAAATCAAAAAGACAGAGGATATATTATATAGAAGCAATGCATGACAAAATCAGGGGTGTCTCATTTATAACACGAAAAAGATACACTCGACGAAAGGTAATAAAGTTATCTATTTATTGCTAATTTATTGGTCTAATCCTGAATTTATTACTCTTATCTATTCGCAGGAAATTAATATCAAAAGTGGGAGAGGGGTGTTGCCTTCACGTTACGTTAATCCCCTCTCTTGGAAAACACGTATCGTAAACAAAAAACCAATATATCAGAATTATTTGCTAATTTTTTGCTTCAAAATACTGTAAAGAGATATAGAAAATATTGAATGGTTATGAATGTACCGATACCGGTTACCGTAATTGCATAAGAGCAAAACGATCAAAAGTAAAAAGTTAACTATATAAGTTTAACATTAAATTGTTTTTTCAATCAAACTCGTAAAATACGTTGTTTTAAAATGTATTGCTCACGAAATAACTTTAAAAGTTATCGAAAACACACACATACAAGATTAAAGTATACAAGATTAAAATATATTTTAAACAAATTAGTTACTGTATCGATTTTGGTGTTAAAATGATTGTTAACATTCTAATATCAGCTCAGTAACTAATTCATTTAATGTAAGTAATAGTAATTAATTCAATAATTAATTTAATTATTTTACTTTGCTCTTCTACGTGACGATAGCACATTCTTGGATTGGACTTTATTAACTTGAACAACTAGCAATAAATTCCAAACCAAGATATTTTACGAGCAATAAATTCTAGAATCACCAAAATACCAAAATCGGCATAACAACTACTTTGTTTAATATACTCAGGTATTTTTGTGTGTTTTCGATAATTTTTAAAGTTGTTTCGTAAGCAATAAATTTCAAAATAACGTGTTTTACTAGTATTTGATTGGAAAAACAGTTTAATGTTAAACTTATATGGTTAACTCTTTATTTTTGACTATTTTGCTCTTATGCGATAACCAATATCGATATATTCATAACCATTCAATATTTTCGATATCTCTTTGCAGTAATTTAGAGCAAAAAATTCTGGTATATCGATTTTTTGTTTACGGTATTCTTACGTGTTTTTCAGGAGTGAGAATGCTAGCGTAACGAAAAGATAGACCGCACCTCAACTTTTGATATTTATTTCCCGCAGACGGATAGGAGCAATAAATTCAGGACCAGAGCAATAAATTAGCACTTAATTGCCGTGTAGCCGAACTTTTTTTTATGGTGAGGATGCTAAGTTCACAAAGATAATAATAAAGTTGCCGTGTCGGTGCAAGTAATCGACCGTTCAAAACGGAAAACATTTCTAGCGTGGCTAACGATATTGTTAATTCGATAATGAGTTCGTTGTCAGCGAACGAGAGATGCATGGTGACAATTGATTGATAGCCAAACGCCGCCGCGCCGCCACGCGTACTCGTTTAACAGTTCGATCCTCGTTTGACTTTGATTTAGGTAACATTTGGCTCATAATTAG
The DNA here is from genome assembly GCF_030848795.1 of Temnothorax nylanderi. Classification (NCBI taxonomy): domain Eukaryota; kingdom Metazoa; phylum Arthropoda; class Insecta; order Hymenoptera; family Formicidae; genus Temnothorax; species Temnothorax nylanderi. Next base: position 29,565 of record NW_027249422.1, read on the forward strand.
CGCGACTTTCATTTTTTTTATTGCTCGCATTAATCGCGGAGATTACAAGACCGGCATCTTCCGCGTAATTTTCACTTTCTCGAAAAATTTTCACTACTCGTTTAAAAGTCACTTTCGCACGGCGAGCTAAGGCGGCTTTATCAGATATCGTATTAAACGAAAGCGGTAAACACAGATAGTATCGTTCTGCTATATATTTTGCACATTACATAATTGCAACCAATATGCAAACAATAAGTACTTTCTGAAAATATTTATTCAAAATAGTATTTTCTTCCTTTTATATCGTATGTAATTAATAATTTAAATATAAATTTAAAATTTATTTTTATAAATTATTATCGCATTAGAATAGATATTTCCTAAATTATAACCAAAGTTATAAAAATATAAATATATTTTTGTATTCTTTATTATAGTATTATTTCACATACCTCACGGTTTCAGAGATATTCACTCGTAATCAAACCTACATAGAATTTCTTTCGAGGGGTTGTTTCAATCTAAACATGCTTCGAAGTCGAAAAAAATACGTGTCTGTTATTTTTCGCTCTACAATATATCCAAAGCCCATCGAAATCGGTGAGGGATAGTTCCAAACGTTCCCTTGTGAATAGATATGTCTACAAGTTGACATCGATATAAAAGAAAGTGTAAACTCCTCGGTAAACTCGAAATTAATTTCCTGTAACGATACAAGCTTGAAGCTTCCAGCTTGAAATACTATTCTGTGCTACATACATCAGGCCTAATATGGCGTTATCGCTAATCTAACGGAAGATTACTCGCTTTCAGATATCCTAATAAACACGCATCAACGCTGGAAATTTGAGGTATGAATCGTGATATACATCACGACGCAAATCTAGCCGTCAACTCACATCTATCGATCTATCTCAGATTCCAGATTAATCCCTCGATTAATTTGGAATCTTTACTATATAACAAGAATGTCGAAATGTTAATAGATGTTGAATATTATAAGCAATATCAAGTTAATATCATTAATTTTTCGTATATTATTAATAATTGGTAAAATCTTAAAAAATTTTTTGTTAAGTTCTCAATCAAATTTTACTTAAGCAAGACTTTGCCTTAAATCTTAATTCTTGCGATATTTAATATCGAATATAATTAATTTAATATAATTTGCCTATAACTGCGAAAAGAAACGGCTCGAATTTTGAATTACAGAAAAATCGACTCCTATTTGATAGATGAGTAGAACATAAAAACATAAACTCTAGGACATCTTGTGCGTCCTCGTAGCTAAGTATTATAAATATCGCGTGAGGTAGATAATGCGATCGCGTCCATCGCGCGCTTTATTTTCCTAGAGAGTGTACTAAAAATTCGCTTTCTGCACGCGTACCTAGCACGCAGAATGAGAGAGGAGAAGTGGGGGGGATGGAAGATTTATTGGAGCGGCTCGAAGCCGCGGAGTTGCTAATTGCGTTTGCTACTGTGTGCAGGAAAGTGTATTCTCGTTACACCGCTCAGGTTTTCAATTACGGGCTGACCGACCGACCAGGCCCGCGTTCCAGGATGATTATCAGGCTGCCATTATTTCCGGTGTACTTCCGCCGAGTCCTACGATATGTTTATGCCAATTACGGTCGTCGGTAGAATCGCGCAGCTAACGGAATAATCTTTCCAGTGACGTTCGGGCAAATAAGCCGCGAACACGCGGTGATACTGTTACGACGCATCACAATTACTATGCGATAATACATAGATCGATATCATCGCTTGAATATGCAGTGATAACGAACAAGGCCAATGCGCATTAATGATCCGTTCGTGAACATTGAAACGCATTTGTTGTGCGCGTTTGCTCGTATCTCATAATTCCAGAAAATTGATAAAGCGTTGATTTAATATTCGCTACTAAATACGCAACATACACGTTCGACTTTCCATCGACTCGAAAGTCGATCACATAAAAAAGTCAATGAACTTTCTCGGTCGAATCTCATCGAATCAAATCTTGTCACGTGACCGAACACCTGAAATAGACCGCGCAAAATGACGGAGCCGTGCGGATTTTTCGGACGCGCAGCTGCGCGGCCGTATAATAAAGTTTCACGCCGGTCGGATTTGCACATAACTTGTTGCCGGTGAGTACATATCTGGGTCCCGATGAAGTTCGTTAACTTCGCTACGCGACGGACCCATTCGCTCCCGCTGCGAATGATGGCGAGCAACATCGCGTTTATTGTCAACTGCACACGAGGCACGAGGCAAGCGCGCTATCTCTCTTTTTCTCCATGAAAACGAGGCTTAACGGCGCAACGGGGGATCGAACCCTCCCTGGCCGACACACCCTGAAGGGCTTCCAACCCCTTTTCACGAGAGAGGAGAGATAACGTAGCTCTCCTCTGTCCCTTCGCTTGGTCTCTCTGTTCAACTCTAGGCGAGAGCTGCGTGTATACCCCCGGCAAACTCCACCTGAATCATCCAATTCAGCAACAGCCCTTCAAGAAGAGATTAACGCGCCACGTCGTGGCACAAAGAAAAACCAGCTTGAGAAAGCTGGCAAATCCAGATATCTCACCGCGTAATTGCTCTATTGAGAATGCGAAATTTTCGAGTGGCGCGGCTCTGTCAGGATCAGGAGGAAAAGTTCAGCGTATCCGAAAGGGACAAACGTATACTTCACATTAATTCTTAAATGGATGAATTTTTGATAATAAAACAATTGAGTTATATGGCGACTAAATAACAGTAGAAATTCGAAAAAGTAAAAAAGAGAAAAATTCTCTGTAATAAAGAAGACCGGAGTTGATTGTCACGTGCTTCTGATTTCAGCTGCTAAAAGTGCTATTGTATTGTGGCTTCGTAATAAGACTAATAAGCGTATATGCTACGCAGTGCTTCTCAATCTTATGCGTAATTTGGAGCGCGTGATGTAACGTTTTCTTGTGTTATTTGAGAGTTACTGTTTCTAGCGTTGGTAAGTAAATTTTTGGAACTTTACTTAAATTGTTAGTAGAAGACACAAAAGAGTGATCAAATCATATTTCTTGTTAAGTCCTTTGAAACTTTATATTTGTAGTGGGTTTTGTGACAAATTGCGATTTAAACAACCTAATCTCTCACGAATGAAAATGCAAATAAAAATTTAAAAGGCGCATCAGAGTTGGTTGTTACATCACAAGTGGAGATGGTTGACACAGAAATGTACACGAGAAAAAATTCGTTAAGTTTTCTACCTTTCTCATTAAATTTAAGGATAAAAATCCTGAATTCATAGCTATCACTATAATTAGTGGTAATATTAGTAATACAATTTTACCATTTTTTTTAAACCAATTATTGTAAAAAATGGTAAAAAGTTTTATTATTATTTTGGTAATAAAGGGTATCAAGTTATAAATTCTGAATTTATATCAATTATACCATATTATTTATGTTCATTGTATTCATTATATAACCAACTTCGATGTGACAACCATCCCGATTTCCTCTGTCCATTTCGAAGGTAAAAGAAGTAATGTATGCAAATATTTTCCTATTTTTAGAATTTTAAGATTTTAAAGAAATATATAATATAATCTTTTTCATAATAAAATTAAATCAAATATTTAAAATTACCACATTTTTACTACTTTTCCATAAAAGATTATCCAATATTTCAATAACTGACAAAGATTTTTTAATTAAATATCTGAATATTATTTAGAATAACGATTTTATTTTCAGTAAAATTTCCGTCCATTAGTACTCTTCTTTAGAATTGAGATATTAAAACTGAGAATACTGTACTATATGTATAACATATTACTGCCTGTAATTGCAATATTCAGATTACAAAATATTTGCTTTAATTTCAATATTTTCTAAATAAAGATCCGATTTTAGACAAATAAATAGATAAAGAAATGAAACTTATATACAAATCGGGATTACTGACAAATAAAGAATTTTTTATGTGTGCGATGCGAAATAAGTTGTATTCAATGGCATCACGGCGGGCTAAGCAGCATTAAATGCGGAATACGGTCGAAGACTATACAACGAAAACGATACACAGAAGTATAATAATCTCGAAAATAATATGAGCGAGCACTGCGCTAGCAGATAGACTTATCTCAACGGAACTCGCTGACTTCTAAAACTCCTCCGTCGAGACCTGATATTCTCTTTCCCTCTCTGTATCCTCTTTTTTCATACGAATAAGCATAATTCGACGCCGAGCAAAGCAGCCACCGTCATATAAAAAGGCAGGTGTTGGCATCTATTATCTTGATAACCGGATTTTACGGAATTCGTCGTTACATTATGCGGACGTATAATGAATACAAAGCTTATCAAAAACTACTATCACATGCTCTTAGCAAAAATTCCAAGCATCAGCGTGTTTCAAATAAAGAATGTAGAGCAAAAAGTATTTCATATCTCTTCATATTTCTGTAAAACAGGTGCAGTGTAGCTCAGATATTAAATATGTACCTAATAATATTTATATCAATACTTTAATAGATCTTATCTATTAAATTTTTATTTATTTTATATCAGGGAACTTCTTTATTACAAACGGTTTAACCATACGTTAACTAAATAATTTTTTTATACTAAAACTTTCAAGAAAATATAAGATTCTATTTCTGTCATTACATAAAACTTGTGCTGAGAAGATCTTAATATATATTTTGCCGAAATATTAACTTATATATAAATTCTTTTCTCTCTCTCCATGTATAAATATTGTATACACATATTATACGTATATATTGTATAAATATACTTTCCTTTAAATATCTCAACAGAGCATTAAACCTTAAATTAGTAAAGATGTATGTATAAGAACGATTGCATAATAAAGATTAATTCCCTCATCCGACATTTCGCACATTAAAAAACAAATGTTTTGTTTTTATATTCAACATTTCGGTATACGTGGCTTCCGCTGTCGATAGTGTTCAAATCGAGTAAGAGATGAGAAAGAGCTGCTTTTTGACGAGCATCTTACCCGTTTGTCGACTACTTGCAACCTATCACGGTATTTGTGTTCCGGCCATTTGCGAGTACCGTTTACCGTGCGCGGCAGTAAACCTCGGGAAATCATGGGATTACAGCCGTTGGCGGTGTGCCGATTATTTCGCTGCATTCTTGCGTCGTCTTCATTAATAACGAGCATCAACAAACAGCATCGCTTAACCGCTTAACCCCTTGCACTCGCGTGCGCTTCCCTGACTCTTCAACCCGATAATGCCGAGGTCCGCGATCTAAATGTCATCACATGATCCTCAAACCCGTTAGAACACTGCACGCTGTCCTTTTACATTAGACCAATAAAAATCGAAATCAGAGCTACGTGTACCGTTAAATGTAAGACACTAATGTGCTGTTTACCGTTAGATGTAAACAGCAAAGTAACGTAACGTGTCGAATCCCGTATAAAACAAGGTGATGAAAACAGAGGATATATTGTCATTTTTTCATATCTTGCAGACATATGTATATAGAACTTCAGTAAAATAAACATAAAAGACACATCAAGACAGAAACAAAGTTTTTAAGAAAAGTTAATCCGAGCGATTTGTGATGAATAAAAAAGTACATACTAAATACGAGTTGCACAAATGTACTTACAAATATGGACGTAATAAATTTCAAGATACAAGTAAAGTATATTTTGTTTTTATTAATTCAAACGAAATGTTAGTATTTAAAGAAAATAAACAAACACAAGTTTTTTTCTTTTAACTTTCAAATAAGAATTGAGAAAGTGAATTTCCCTCCGCTACTTGCGTCTTTCGATTTCACAGACCGACCTCACAAACATCCACTCTCGTCCCGTTTTCCTACCTCGTCGTTGTTCGCGCGAATTATCATGCCATTGCACATTGTCGCAGCGAGGTGTCACGCCTTTTTTGCCGCTGCGTGCAAACGCGTGTCGCCGGCGATCAACCACCGTGAATGAGCGCCGACGACGACGAAAGGAGAAGCGAGGGGAAGAAGAGGAGAAAGCGCAGCGCTGTATGCACACGTGTCATTCGCAAGCGGCAGCCGCCACGTGCTGCCTGAGCGCTTTCCTCGAAAAATAAACAAAACGTAGCACCGCGTCACGGATTGACGCGCGTTTACATCGCCCGAATTGCTGACATTGCTGGACGTTTCTCTCTCGTTCTCTCTTTTTCTCTAGCTGTCTCATTCCGTTCCACCTTCTCCTTCTCTTTCTCTCTCTTCTAATTCTCTCCCTCTCTCTCTCTAAAAAAAAAACTCGGACTAGTCCACGTGCGCGCACGTGGTGAGATTTGTTGCACGTTTCACGCGGACAATCCGGAGATCACGAAAAGAGAGCTGAATATCACACTTTTCACAAAAGCTGGAAGGACTCTTAACAAAAAGAGAAAAATAAATAAAATAGCGAGATGAAATTTGATATATTACAACGTAAATTAATTAAACATAAAATGAATAATTTTAAAACTTCAATATTATCTTTGTGCAAATGTGTAAGGAAATTATTCAGCAAATAAAAATTCCAAGAACTTCAAATTGAAACTATAACGAATTATTTCATTACTAAATCTCTAATTTCCCACCCACAGATATATTTTATTAATTGAGCCTTATTTTCAAAATATAGCAACTTGGTACTATGCACTCTCAACGTTTATCTCAATTTAATAATTTTTATCTTATTTTATTACTATATTTAAAATATATATATATAAATATGTATAAATGAATAAATTTAATCAAATTTGAATTAAAACATGTAGTCCATCTGATTATATCATTGCACATAATAAACGGAATGGCAGGTTTAATAATGATATTACAATCTTTATTCACCGTGATATATAAGGTTATCTTCAATAAGTAATCGCACAATCTAAATCCGATTTGATAGCGTTTCGTCATCGGAGCAGAATTAATATGGATGCAATAAACGGGCAAGCTTACGATGGCGATGCACGATGGAGAATAAAAAAAGAGAGCGGAATCGTAAGGATAAGAACGCATGTTGCTACCAGGTCGACAAGTCGTAAAGGACGAGTCGAGAGATTTTACAACGGAGGCGAACGATCGGATCCACGCGGACGTTTAATGTATGTAATGCTTTCTTTTTACGTAGCCGGCGGGTACGCCGTTCATAATGACACCATCGTCGTCTTTTCGCTTTACTGCGTGTCACGGTAGCGGTGTTCGCCGTGTGTTATAGCGATATGGCGCGTAACTCGTTTTAACCCCTTCCCCCTCTTCCCCGCCTCCCCGACAAATTGTCGGGAGCATTTACAGAATGAGATTTGCATCGATCTTTCTTCGATTACAAGAGCTTATGATCGAAGAGATGTTCAATCATTTAATCTTTTATATGACTTGACGTGACTCTTCGAAGCAAAAAACTCTACTTGCTTTCGCGTTATATTCTTTAATTGCTGTAGCTCGCTGCATGTAACAAGTTTCTTGGACTCTCTCAAAGTAAATATTTTTTTGGATTTCTTAAGAAAATATTTTCTCTATTTTCTTAACTTTCTAATACATTAGTAACAATGTTCTTATATACCTGCATGATAGAAAATAACATAAAAAAATTAAACGATTAAACGTTTAAACTTCAAACACACGGTGGAAGAAAAAAGGCGGCGATGCGTATATGAAGAATGGAAATCGGGCACTGTTGTATGTTAATCTCTTTCTCAAAGAAGAGAATTGAGGACGCAACGGGGTCGAGTAGTTTCATACAAGCTCGAAGTGTGCTCGTGAAGGGCTGTTGCTCTATAGCGAGAAGAGCGAGGGACATGGAGAAGAACGAGAAGGTCGGGGGATCTCTGTATACCGAAGAGGAGCAAGAGCAATGTCGTCAGCGCGAAAATGGGTGCAATGATGTTTTCATAATGTCAGTAGATCAAACTTCTTTAACTCTTTATATTTGACTTGAAGATTTGGGAGCATAACACGCGAAAGCCAATATATTTTACGATATCTCTTGAGATTTTCCATTTTTTATCCGAAATTCTATAGATCTTTAATATCACAAACGCAATTTTTAGTTGAACAAACAAGTAAGAAATACTTTCCTTTTACAAAATCTTTAATAAAATAATTACTACACCAGATAATATTTCAAGTCACTATTTTCTCTCGTACGTGCTATTTATATTTCTTTTAATTACACATATTGATATAAATTTTTATTATCATATATCTCAATTTATCTATGGTTATATTAAAACAATACCTATATCTGATAAATTTTATTCTATCATTTACACACGTCCGACCACTTCGATCGTGCGTCAGCGATGATAGATCCCTGTCGGAACGTCGATCAGACCACGCTCTGGTGAACAGCATCAAATTAATCAGGATGATTTTTTTCTTTTCGTCGAGCTCAGAGTTTCTAGATGGAGAGATAACGCGGTCTCGATATACGCCTTCCTTTCTTTCATCGAGAGCTAAGGAGATCGGCGGACCCAAACAAAGGTACGCTTCACAAAAATCATTCCCTCTCCAACAGGTTCTTTTCTCTATAGATCTACTGCTCTTTTCATTTTGCCTCACAAAAATCATTCCCTCCCCAACAGGTTCTTTTCTCTAGATCTACTGTTCTTTTCCTTTTCTTCGTCGTTTTAAATATTTAAGAATAAATTTATGTTCCTGCCATTAATTCATTATTTTTCTCCCCTTTTCCCTCTCTCTTAATAATTAAAATTACTGTTACAATTAAATTTTTATGAACTTATAATTTATTGTAATTTTAATCTAAATAAATTTTTTAACTTTTACATAGATCACTAAATGCTATTAAACCATCGCAATTCTATCACGTTTCAACAAAATCCTAATTCGCTCATAATAATTTATAAATTTCTATTTATAGAATTGTAAATCTCTAGTTATAAATCCATAGCGCCGTTCGGCTCTTTAAAATAAAATACACTTTCTGTATTGACGTGCATAATGTACTGTACATAATGTAACTACCACCCACCTTTTAAAACATTTTTTCATATTCTTCCTCCCGATCTAGATCTCAAGTCAATGTCCGTGATATACTTCTGTATAGGTCGGACATTATCTCTAACAAATTTGTACTTTATTACTATTCACTTTTGACTTTTTGCTACTATATCATTCCTTATGTCCTGAGAGAATTGAAGTCCCTGGGCATGTAATATACCCTATCTATCTATCATACCTATCTCTTTTACGCGCTTCAAAGGTTCACGTTACAATCCGTGATCCTCGATGACGACGAGCGATGACGCCGATTAAATTCCACCACGGCTCGCTCCATCGACTCCGCCGGCCGCGGCGCGCGGGAAGGAAGTCGATGAACTTTCGGCAAGCAATCTTCGGAAAGCCATAAAGCGAAACGCAATTCGCCGGCGTTACCTCCCGCCCCGCAATTATGACGTAATTGACGGTTTCGACCGTCAAGCGGAGTTTAATAGACGAGAGGAGACAAACGCACTGTGAGAGAGGTATTACATCCTTTTCCGCGCCACGCCAATCCACCCCTTCGTCGTGCGTCAACGAATTACTTTCCAATTTGCGTGGTCGGCGGCCATGCATATAAAGCTGCCCGTAATCTCGAAGAGATATTAATTTCGCGTTCCCAAAATCCACAACCGTCGCCCGATCCGCGACGGATAAAACGCGGAAATCATGTACAGACGATCACTTGAGATTTTAATTAAAGTGTCCCGAGATTTCGTCGATGAAGGGAGAATGAGCGAGAAAGGACAAGTAAAAGTAAAGAAAAAGAGACGTACAGAGAGAGAGAGAGGGAGAGAGAGGGAGAAATCGATACAACATGCTTGGCGGAGAGAAAATTGCAGCTCATTATTCCTCATTACGATAAATTAGTTCGGGAGTCTGAAGTTAAGTTTGATATATCTCACTGGGCAATGTGTATTCTAAATTTTGTACACCGCACCGGGATAATTACGCTCACAAAAAGAAGATAGCAGGTAGAGCGATAAGAGAGATACGAAATGTAGTCATATATGGCGCTTAGTTTCGGTCAAATTTGTGAAACTCAGACGGAAATTACATTTTAACTTGTATCGGAAGAGACAAAGATCCGAAGGTAGATATCCAAAAGTAAATCATTATATTAGAATTTCACAATTAATTATTATCTTCGTGATACTGACTTTAGAGAATAATTAATGTTATGATTTATTGTTAGTATGTAAAATAATGTCGGAGAAGAAATATAGAGAGAAAAAAGCTGGAAAAGATCTCGGGAAAAGAAAAAAATATTAATTTTTGTAAACTTTTGACAGATGTGATTTGTTATATCAAAATGGAGAATGAAAAAAGACACACAGTGACAATATTAGAGTATATTTATTTAAATTTAAAATATTACTATATTTTAATGGAGACGGATTATAAATTTAACGAATAATTCTTAACTTAATGAATTTAATAAATATTTATCAATTTAGTTTTAACAAAATAATATATTTTTAATAAAGATAATATAATATATTTTTAATAAATAATATATAAAAATATTATTTCGATATTTATAAACGTCCATAGAGTACCGTAAGTATCGTTAGACGCTAAGTGAAAAAAGGCGCAAACACCGTAACCGTGCAGTGATTCGTTATCGTTAATAATACGCGATGCGAGAACGGCCGCGGCGAGATTACATCGATCCCACGCATTTGAATAAAAACGAAAGGATTTTCCTTCGGCTGGAGCCACGATGCGATCTGCGAATCTTCGGCGAAAAAAAAAATGAAATAAAATAAAATCGCTCGAGCAGGATGAATCTCGGTCGTGCCACGAACTTCTGTGATTATGATCGAGATAACGTCGCATCCCCGGGAAACGAAACTTGGGTGCCTAATCGCGAGGAGGTTCGGCGAACGCGAAGACGAAGCGGAGAGAAGCCGGGCGCGTCGACGTGGAACGCCGTGATTTATCGTCCTAACGCGTGTACTGATTTATTATCTCAGGAATTGACCCCGGGACGCGATCCCGGGCTCCTCGCTGCTGATGAGCGATGGCGCGTTTCCGTTAATGTCGGGAGCACACATTACGCGAATTATTACCAGCTTCGCAAAATTAAGCTGAATTCACACGAGTTGCGTTTCGATGATTCTGATGGATGAAATGCTTATAGCAAGTGCGATACGCGAAGACGTATAAAAAACTGAGTTCTATAATCATTAACATTTCCTTCGTCACGAAGTTACGAGATTATTCCCCGACCACTTGGAATATAATAAATGTATTATGTACGAATAATATATAAGGAACAATAACAGTTTTATAACTCGGTGGCATTTGAAATAGTATTCTGGTATAGTGAAAGGATTAAAATGTCGAAAATAAGAGATGTAGATAAACTCTCCTCCCATTTAAAGCTTATGGTACGACTACAACGTTCATTTATACAATAACCGAATCATAATTCACTCAACATCATCTATATAAATCTAGCCTCTATAACCACATGCGAAACGAAGCCTTCTAATGCACTTTCACGAATCATTTAAGTTGAAACTCTGTATATTTCATTTTGAATTAACGATACTGGATAATTTTCCAAAATAAATGGAAGTAGAGGATGGCTCAATTTTCTTTGACTCGATGATTATTTTATAGAAATATCGTTTCTATAAACAAGTCAACCCATTTTTTTTCTCATTTTGCATGAAATATCTATCGAATCTTATGCCATAAGATTGCAATATTAAGTCGAAAAGATTCGGCACAAGTCTGGCCGGGCGACATTACCGGCGAATTTCGATATAGAAACTCCTTCGTAAAAAGTAAGCATTACATCCAATTATCCAAAGTTTCGCCGTTCGGGATCTCAAAGGCTCTTCCCTTTCGCGAATACGATAAAGAAGTCAGTGGCATACGCCTCGCATAGCTCGATGAGTCCGTTGCACTTTGTCTTAATCGCGAAGACGCGTTTCTCCTAGAAAATTAAGGAGAGGAGTTCGCCATGGCGTCGACGAGGACGACAATGATGCTAACGGCGCGTCGAGAGAAGCGGAGAAAGCGCGCGAGGTAGAATGAGAAAAGAGCCGGAAGGATGCCATGATCTCGGGGATAATAGGCAAAGCGAGGAAGCGAAAAGAGTAAAAAGATTTCGCAATACCGTACACGGAAGAGAGAAGAATTAAGAAATAAAGAAGATAGGAAGCGAAGGAAAGAAAAGGAGGAGAAAGAACGAAAGAAAAAGAGTAAACAGACAAACGGAAAGGAAAAGAGAAAATAATATTAATATTTTAGCACTTTTACAATCTATCATATTATATCAATGCGATATAAATTGTACAGTAGGTGAAAAAGAACGATCAAAAGTCAAGCATAAAAAAAGAGAAAGAGAGAGGAAAAAATAAGAGAGAAATATATATAATATTCCAGAATTTCTTCGAAGCGTAAAATATCATTTACAAAGTAATAAATGAATATAAACTGACAAGTATAACACGCAAATATCTTAAAACCATGGCCTTATTGCATGAATCAAAACCAGGTGTGGAGTTAAATAATGTATGAAGTATAGATCACGAGGGAAGAACATGCATAAGAGAAAAGAGGAATGGAGAAATAATTCATATTATATAACTTAGAATGTATAGGTATTCCAAAGATATACTTTGCAAAACAATGAAATTGCAAAGTATAGCTCGAGGTAACCCATTTTATAGTCCGTAAAGTTATGAAAAATAGAGAACAAAAGACACAAATATAAAGAAAGTAAGACCGGTAGAATCAAAGGAATACAAGCGCATACGTCGCGCAATATAAGAAATGCGAAATACTAAAAGGTCTATTTAGACGAAGAGAGATTGCAAGAAGAGCGGTGGGAGACACGAGAAGATGGTAAAGTTTGGAAAGCCCGAGGCGACCTGGAAGACGAGAGAAGAAGAGAATTCCAGCGGAAGAGCGTGGAGGAGGGATGGTAGCGGAGGCAGAGGTATACGAGAAGAGAGGAGAGAAGGGGCAACGAGAGAAGTTCCACGAGAGGGCTACGGGGTGGACGGGGGTCCACCTCGGGAGAAAGAATAGGAGGGAGATAAGAGACAAAGAGACGAACATTGACAATGAGAAAACGAGCATGGCGAAAAAGGAGGCAGGAAAGAGGTCCGCGGAAGGAGGAGATGAAGAAAGAAGTATAATAGGCGTTCGTATACGAATATACCGACAGCCATGCCGAGAGAGGGATATGCGAGGACACGCCGCGCCGCTCCGGGGCCGAACTCCGAGATATTCGACGAATTCGCTCGCGAAATCACAATGAAAGCCTCTCGTCTTGCTGTACGCGAAGAGAGCCCATCGGCGGCCGTCGCCGGTCGCTTCTCCGTGACGCTCCGGGAGAGCGAGCCCGAACGACGTCCTTTAAACTCCGCCGCACGGCAACTCCTCCGCAACACGCCAATATTGACTTCCGCTGTATTACGCCGGGATAATCGGAATTCGAATGCGGCGTACATTTTCCGACGGTACTAAAAGCGCCTGGAATTTGGTGCCATTGAATTTCATGTCGCGCACGTGATCTGGCGAATAAAGTTTATTTGTTGCGAATATAACATATATTATCTATTGATATGTATGAATATGGCGTTCCAGTTATCTTATTTTTGTGGACTATTTGAATAACTTGGAGTTGATTTTCCCCACAGAGAAACATCTATATGATATCGCAAGACATTAATAACCGCTTTTCTTAAATTCCGAATGTTGTATAATCAATATCTTTAGAGGGAGACAATATACATAGCACTAAACTACCTAACATCGTTTCTATTTTATGCGTCATATGTCGTAATTTGATTTAATTTCCTTTACCATCAGCGATTTTAATGGTAAAAATACCAACTTGAAATTTTCTCTGAAATATCAACCGACAAACCGCGAGAAACAACCGCGGCAAATGTTTTGACTCGTATCAACCTGAGCCCGTCGAAGATGTTTCTGAGTATCGCGGTGTTATCGAATACGTGACCCTTTCGTCTGACACGAGATAACTCCCGCGGCGGATGATAACGCGTGCACATCAGCAAGCCGATCCAGCCGCATAGGAGCGACTACGTGAACGCAATGCACGATTAAGATGGCACACATCGTTTGATCATTATACGCGTCGACCTAAGGAAAACTCCGAATCCTGACGCATGTAGCATCCTTCGGATTCGGGATTTATTCCTGACACGAACGAGTCATATATCGTAGAACGATTCGAAACGTTTCGGGGCCGAGAGTGAAGTCAACTGGACTGGCGATTTTTCCATCTACCTACTGGCAAATCGAAAATTCATATTTGAAGGCTGGAAGGCGATTCGAGCATGCAACTCTTACCTATGCAAAAGGGATAACCGTCAGAATTGTAACACCGTCTGAAAAGTTTCGGTTGCTACAGAACATTTTATGAAGGGTCGAAAGAACCGTACTTGTCCAAGGATAATATTAACAAATTTTCTAAAAAATTTATGGACAAGACATGCGCGCTTCGAAAACGATGACTGGCGTATGGAAAAAGAAAAACGAGTAACGAAAGACCGGATGAGGATGATATGAGCGTTCGAATGAACATCAAGACAGAAAGAGAAAGAAAAAAGTGGACAAGAAAAAGATGAGTGGGAACAGGATAAGGCCGCATGATATTCGGGCAATTTTTATTGGAATCCGGCAGCTACGCAACGCGTATTGTGATAAGTCTCGCTAGAATTTGACAATAGCCAATGTATTATAATAACATTTTAATATATTTTATTACTATTTATTAACGTTTAATATTAGAATGTTTTAAATAAATATAAAGAGACTCAAGCAATTAATAAATAAATTGAAAACAAAGGAACTCTGAGCCACAACTGGATGTTCACACTGTACATTGACACGAATACCCAATTGTGACTCTGAGCCCCTTTGTTTTCAATTTATTTATTAAAATGTTTTAACTTTTAACTAAATGGTTTCTTATTTATACTGTGTACCAGTAACCGATAATTCGACGTAAAATTTATAATGTTTCGATGCTTGTTTTAGTATTTAGATTCGGTATTAACTTCTTTCTTAGATATACCATTGTGAATAAAAATAATGTGCGTGACTTGAAACTGTAAAGAAACAATATAAATTTAAATATCCGTTATAGTATCTATATTATACATACCACATAATGTAAAAATTATATTGATATAATCAAACTGAATTAGTTATTGTAGAAACTCTCAGGTTTCTTATTTTCCAGAGGGTATAGATAGCATGGTATTAATACAGCCATTCCGTTACTTTATTCCGTTATTTCAAGTAATGGAAAATTCTAATGACTGAGAATAAAATCTTTCCCCTACATACACGTGTGTTTGTGCAGTTGTGTAGAAAGATACGTACGGTGAAAAAGCGTTATCGGCATTGGAATAGTCTTTCCTAAAATGGTCGACTCAATCGAATTAAGAAGATATATTCGCAGACTTCCCTCGTACGCGCAATCCACATGCATCTTTCCGCTATTCGTGGATGAAACGAGCTGTATGACGAGCGCGAACCATAATGATGCAACCGGGCACGGCGCCCTTATGGCAAACGTGGCGCACGAGGAGGAACGAGCGAGGCATGCCTCGTGTACGACGCGCCTCCTCAAGTACGGTCTAAGTATATACAGGGTGTCCCGAGTATATTCAACATTCCTTCCTCTTGATTATAATATTCTTCGACGAATCGATTCCCCCCCCCCCTCTCTCTCTCTCTCTCTCTTTATTCGCGAATTTATTTTTCGTCACGATTTATATACATGTGATCATTTCGGAAATAAAACAATAGTTTATCTATTATAAAACATTGTTTTATATCGATTGTTCTCGTTGAAGTAACTTAATATTAGCTGAAACTTAAACTCTTTTAGCTGCTTATATTGTTTAATTTATCAAAAGTAATCAAAGCTAATTTTTGCTATCAGCATTATACCCGATTTCTGGAAAAAATTGCTTGGAAAACAGATACTAACATAATATACTGCAGAATTACTTAAAAATCCTGTGAGGCACATTACCATTAATATCTTAATAATGTATTATTCCATGAGTACATTGCAATTGAAAGTTGTTATCTAATGTCCAATTAGTGCTAAATTACAAAATTAGCGCGTGTCTAAACGATTTAATTAACTCAAAAATTATTTCAGCCATAAACGGCACGCTTTTGTATACAATAACATTTCCGAACCTCATAAAATGAGCACTGGAAAAAACCGGTTATTGTCTATTTTAAATTCAAGAAACCTTGCTGCACTCTTAAGAGGGCGAACGAGTCGAGACACCCTGTATACACGTGTAGACGTGTATACACGTCGAGTCCTAGATTCTTGCTTTCGTATCCGTGAGAGAGGAGAGAAGGAACAAACCCGTGGCTCGCCAGTCCCACGGGGCCTCGGTGTCCTCAGTTATCTCGGCCGGGCGGCGCGGCGTGATGGGAGGAGGGAGGCAAAGACGCGGGGCCTTACCTCCGCGATCCTCTTCTCGGTCCCCTTTCTCTCTCGTGGCCAGTCCTTTCGAATCCATCCGCCTGCCTCCGTCTGTTCGCCTCATCTCCGTCTTTTTCCACGGGACGCCAACGCCGGCCGCGCCGCCCGAGATCGTTTTCCTTCTCCCTTTCTCTCCATCTTTCTCTCTCCCACCCTATTGCTATTTCTTACATTTAATTCCGTCTTGTCTGGTAGTGATCTCTACCTCTTCGTCACGACCGCGAGAACTCACCTCTGGACTTTCGTAAAATATGTATCCGCGTCTCGCTGATAATGAGAGGAGAACTGAGCGAGCGAGGAAGCTGAACGAGCGACTCCGATCTCGCGACTTCTTCGCGGAGCGGAGTGATTTCCTTGTTGCCCCCCTTGATTTACGTTTGCCAATGATTTATGCCGGCGCCGTGTCGATTAATAAGCGTAGCGTGCACGATGTAACGTTTGAAGCCCCAGCAGTGGCAAACATTAGCAAACGCCGCGCGCCGCCGTGGTGGCGTAGGAGTATTGCAGGAATTTCAAGGAACGATCATTCTCCGACATCGCTCAGGTTTGATACACGAGCCTCTTCTTGACAAAAAAAAACTTTTACGCAACTTTCAGCGCGATTTGTCTGAACGCTGAGAGTCTATTTTACGTTTCAAATGTAATTTATGAAGATGGATATCGTTGTATCGCTACCTAACAATCCTGACGATCTTAACTGTTTCCTACATCTGCTTCTCAAAAATTTTAAAAATAAAAATATCCTTAAACTACGTCCTAAAATCCTTAAATTATTGTAAATGTAATATCAAGATTGTCAGCAAACAAATTATCCATATGAAAATGTAATCTCTATTTATAAGAATAAAATAGCTGTCCATCGTGAGAATAAAATAACAAAGACGCAGAAATTCACTGTGAAAGGAATGATAATTGAATAATTCAACGATTGACATAATTGATATAATACAATAATTACCGAATTGATATAATTCCACATTTAAGTCATTGAAATTATATGATATTCTATTTTTCATGTTAAAGTGTACAAGTTTTGTCCTCTTTCCCTCTCGATCTTTAAGCACGTGCGTCTTTACCTGTGAAGGAGACAAACAAACCCGGGTGCCAATGCGTTCTAAAAACAATTCGCATATCGATCCCTCTGAACAAATACAAGACGTAATCCGGCGACCCTTTCGCGCCTGTTATTTCAGGTACCCTTCTTCCCAACGCCGAATGATCTTGCCCAGGTTTTTTCTTTGCACGATCGGATTATAGTAGGTTGTATTTCAAAGGGGGCCGGCTTACCCGTATGGTCGAAACAGGCGTATTTGCCAGATTCAACGTTACGGAGAAGATACAGCAAACCTTCTCCTCTTTTTCTATAAGTTTTTGTAACTTGATAAAGTTTTTTTAACACATCTAGCCATTTAATTTTTATTATTCTTGTTAAATCAGATTATTTTTTGTGCCTTTTTCAACTATTCACTGCACTATTATTTACAAATGACTAATACGGGTCTACAATGGGTTTGCGAGTGTCCATAGTCAAACGAGCCTGTTTGTTAAAGCCAAATACCTGTGTGAATTATCCCTGCGGGATAGCATATAAGTAAAATAATGGTGAATGATTACTTGATTTCAGAACTGTATTTTCGGAACAAGGGAAATAATCGTTACAAATAAATAAGCTATGAAAATTTCCTATACGCATCCCATATACATAATAAAAATGAATAATACGTAATAAAAATTAATACGGAAGTAAAACGAAACCTAACATTATTGTCATACAATCGGTAAGAAGATATCAATTAAAAATCGCATTATTATTCTGCAGTAATTATGTTAGGATAGAGAAGACGATCGAATCGAAGAATCATTATCCGCGCTTCTGATAACGCTGCAAAATCGCATTTTTTTCGAGTCGGGGGGACCGGAAAAGGGTACGGAGAAAAAGAACGAACGGTCGACCTCGTTCCTCGTTGCCATCCTTCCTCATCATATACCGGAATGAAATTGCCCGCGGAAGGCCGGCGGAAGGCCGACCCGTAGACTTTCTGAGGTTAACCGTGCCGCCTGTTAATGGTCAGAGCCACGAAAGCCGGCCGTATTTTAAAGTCGCCAGTAGTCGGCAACGAACTCTTTTGCGGCGTCGATTAACTCCGGCGAGAGCGCCGAAACGAAGACACGGGAACAAGAGAAAAAAGCAGGTAGCTCCGTTTTTACACGTTTCTTAAGAGAACCAGAAGGCTGGATAATTGAGGGATCTCTCTACATCATTCACACGAATATATGCTGCTGTGAATGTAGCTTGAGGCAAGAATACAGAGGTTTGTAAATATATAATCACAATCTTATGAATCTGTATATAGAAAATATCTACACAAGACGGTCACTGATCTATCGAGCTACAGTATTTTTTTATTTTATTTCGTTTACCGTTCTTCGACTAGTTTAAAATTGATCTTTCTTCCTTCTTTCTCTCTCTCTCTCTCGAGCTTAATTCACGAAAACTGCGTCTAGAAATTATAAAATGTTAAAATCCGATAAAGAATACTAAAAGTCGGCATTTTTTTCACATATCTTGCATATACATTATTAAAAAAAAAACAATCGATTTTTTAAGAATACTGATTCTACATCTATTCGGTCTCATCCCGCGAATTCCTGCGGCGCAAGAGGAAGTTCATTAAAGAGCGCGGCGATGAAAACATGCCGATAATGCGATATATTTCATCATTGCGGACGTGGACGAGTCGAACCGAAGTCGCGGACCTCCCGCATCGAAAGCGCCGAATGATCTCCCCGAGAGCGGCTCCCGGTTATTGAATGTCGAACGCGAAGGAGCGAACGATCGATCGCGTGACGAGGCGAAAAAGAATCGAGCGAGCGCGCGCTCGCGCTATCTAGATGAAGTTCATTAGAACGCGCGCTCTCCGAAGCCGAACACGTTAAAGTCATTTGCGTTACCGGCACCAGTTCCGCCATCAAGCGTGAACAAAGCTTGGGAAAAAGGCCCGCTTCAGTATCAGAAAAAAAAATGGATTAATTATCATCGGTATTAAGTACCATTTAGTATCAATGATCGTTATCGCTGTCACAGCGAGCTCTATAAAATAGCGATTATTAAAAGCTCTCACTTTTCATTAACGATTTTGTACAATTTGTATATTTTATTTAGAAAAACAACATCTATTTTAAAAATATGTAAGAGACGTTACTGTCGGAACAAGCATTATGCATCGTTAAATTCGTAGTGTCAAATTATACTCAATTTGAGTCATTTTTAACCATTCCCATAAGTCGTCACTGCTCCCACCCAAAATGTCAATTTAATTTAACTAAAATTGTTAATTTAACTAAACCAATAAAGTTAAAATAATAAATTTCGATAAACATGGCAGTTAAAAATAACAAAATGTTATTTAACTTAAGATATTGGTTCAAATTTCATCTTTTAATATTTAACAGTGTGTATTTATTGCTTATATTTACATATATTTGCTAACAAAACTGAGAAAAATAAAAGAAATTTAATCAAAGATTGAATAATTCTTTTATATTACGTTTATATTACTTTTTTATGTTTGTAATTAATTCCATTAGTTGTATTAAACATCAGTTATTCTTATTAGTATTTTATGGTCATTATTGTTATTAATTTATTGACGTTACTTTTATTAAAATAAATAATACCGCTAATGCTATGCTCTCCACTAACAATAAATTTAATAATATCATTTTTCGTCATTAACAGTATATGTATTAAAATCGCCAATCTTTGGCGATAAATATCAGTGGCGAAATGAATAAAACCGCGATGTGTGTTATACTTTAGAATGCGAATAATGTTACGTTTACACTGCTATCATGTAATATAAATCCGTAAATACGTGCGATACACGATATGTAACAAACTGAATACGAGTGAATTATAGTAAATCACTCACAGGTCGTTTCATTAAACATAATATCGTTATCGAGGCGCTGAATTATGCGGGAAAATAGCACGTAAAATAGATGCTGTGCATTGGGTAACGTTATACTTTTCGTAAATTATACGTGATCTGTCTCCCGAAGTAACGGTATACGATAAAAACGCGTAATATAATGTTAAATCGCACGGCGATTATGTATGTCGAAGTGACACAGTATATCTAACAATAAGTCTCAATAAAATCAGATCGGACATGCATAGCAAAATGTTCTTTTCTTCAGCAATGTACGCGGATCTGTCTCATTATCACATAGCTTTGATAAATCGAAGCAGAAAGTGGCGAAGAATTTGTATCAATTCTTTCACGAATATATTTTTCTCTTTATCCATCTTTTTAAAATATAAGAGCAATCAAAGTAAATGCCACTATGGATAACACGAGAGATAAAGCTTGTGGGAATTAACTGATGTTGCGTGATAATTTCCATGCAATACTCTAATCTCTCGGTCAACTTATAATAATTTTTCATAATATATCGCGCTTATTTGCCACAATGATGACATAAAATTTACACGGAAAGAACGAAGTTTTGCTGAAGTAAATAATTATAGCAGGTCACTGAAATATAATGATAATGCTGTAAAAAATTTTGACATTTTGACAATCAGTTTGAATGTTCTACATAATTATTTTGATAGTGCAACAAAATTATTTTCAAATCTGTATCTAGCTAAATTTAAAATTATTTCCAGATCTGTATCTAGCTAAATTTTTAAATACTTCAGCAAAACCGTTTTTTCCGCGAACAACTTTAATAATATATCAGAGCGTACGACGGAGTGTAGAAAGAGAAAGGAAGTTAATGTGTAAATTGTTCAACAGACATTACGTGGATGTATGTAAATAATTCACGGTTCTTCCGTTAGATTAATTTACAATATATGTAATTACTATTTACCGTATTTTTAAAAGCTAAAGTAAAAACAAATTTGCGAAAATTATGTGCCTTTCAAGGCGTGCACCGCGAGGAATATCATTTGCTGAACATGGTTTCACGACAAGAAGTAAGTAGGAGAGTATATCTCACTTTACAAACACGAAAGGGTTAACCCTGAAGACTATAAAACACTTTAGTTGCGTGAAGATAGGAAAAGGAATCCGACACAGTTTGCATATATTACAATGATGAATTCGTATTTATCATGCCAGCGAAATGCTCGACAGTAAAGACTAAAAAGTTCAGCAGGAAGAGGGAACTGTATCCATTTATGTTTCATAAATAGATAAAGTTTATATAAATTGTATAGATGGAAATATTGGCTGCGGTCCACTTGACGCTACAAATGCTTCGAAGCATTCCTCTTCTCTTTTCTTTCAATGAAGAAAGAAGGAGAAGAAGAACGCTCCAAAGCATTTGTAGCGTCAAGTGGACCGCAGCTATTATTCAATGTTCACATGGTATCGTTGGTTTTTGTTATTTATTGTTAGCGCGAAATTCGATGCTAAATAAATCTGAATAAACAGATTTAATTCTTTAAAGAACCCCGCACGATTTATATAAAAAAAAAACGTTTTCGGTCAATTTGCTCGAATTTGTGATATGTTGTAGTTTTTGTGTCCCCCCGATAAAGTCTCAAATTTCTTGTGCAGATTTTCAAATATCGATAATTCGGAAACTAATTCGGAAATAAATAGAAAGTTGACGAAATTTGAGACCTTTCAGGGGGAGGCAAAAACTACAACATATCACAAATTCAAGCAAACTGACCGGAAAGGTTTTTTTCATATAAATTGTGCGAGGTCCTTTATTATAGCAGCATTTCATTAGATTAAGCTTATATATTGTTCAGATTTAATACCTTCATCTGAGCGCAGAACGTCAAGTATTTAGATAATTAAGGACTCGGAAATATCGATTTTAATTTCTACTTGTATTACTCGTGACGAGCAATTTGTTAGTAATAAACGATTGTTAATTTTACAATTATCACAACAGAATAATGATTTAATTTTATCATCAAACAATATTGTTGTTATCGTTTCAATTTAACTGTCTTAATTAACTCAATTACATCGATATAGTATTCCAAAATGTATACAACGAAAAATATTATTCGCAACTGTCAGCTCCGATTGTCAGCCGAGTATATCGGAGCTGTAAGCTCGCGGAGCGGGTGCGAAATTGATATTTTCTCAAATCGATAGACGAAGAGGGGGAGCGTAATAAACATCTTCAAGACTTACCCAAACCGCACCGCTGTAAAATCGACGAGTGATCCTCTCCTCGACACCGCGGCAAGCCTCCAAGGGTGACGATTACAGGCGCAGGGGTGGGGGGGCAAAGTCAGCTCTGCACGCGCCCCCCCGACGTCACTCGGGACCCACCGTTCCTCGTGTTTCGAGCGACGAATACACACTCACATACGGCCGCCGGGCTCGCTATTATATCGTTATTCCGGGTCGCCTCGTGACTCCGATCGCGCTGCACACTCGCGACCGTCGGTTCCGGCGCGCTCGATCTCTCTCCCTCTCTTCTCTTTCTCTCTCTCTCTCTCTGCCTCTCTCTCCCTTTCGTACAAATGCACTGTATACGTTGCGAAGCACTTGATCACCACGAGAAACCCGACGGTGCCGCGGGGCCCAACATCACAACTCGGCGATCCTCTTTTTCTTCAAACAATCCTCTCTGTCGCTGGGTTGTTCTCACCGGTGACGGCGGTCCGACACGCACGCGCGTTTCACGCGTGTATGCGTGTGCACCTGAGTAGTCCGTCTCACTCGCACTCACCAAACAGTCCTGGAGCCGCGCAGAATCATCGCGCGGGCCCGTTCGTTTCCTCTCGGCCGCGCGTACACACGCGTTGTTCCGCTCGTTCCCTTTTACGTACGCCGCAGGGGGCGGCGGGTTCCCTCGGCGCCCTCGGTGGACGGGCGATCGCTGATATCCAGGTAATCCGCGGCCAGGTGCGTAGCGGCGGCGGCGGCGGCGACGCGCGAAACGACCTTCCGTCGCGGGAACAGATGTCGCCGCTTTGGCATCTAGAAAAGCATTCGAAAACGCGATCGATTAGAGCGCGCCTCGTCTTTCGCTCGCGAGATCGGGCGCGAATCGCGCGACGGCATCGCTCGCTCGCTTGTTCGAGCTGGCAGGCTGGCCGGCCGGCCGGCCGGCCGGCCGGCCGGCATGCGTGCGTGCGTGCGTGCGTGTCGCGAAACCGCGGGGAGCCAGTATGGCGCCGGGCTTCTTTCGTACTCTCCCTCTTTCTCTTTCGCGCGCGCGCTCGCTCGCTCTCTCTCTCTCTCCGACACTAGCTTTCTCCTCTTTCTTTCGCCCCGACCGACTCGCTCGTTCATCGCATTCGCCCCATTCACTGCTCTCCTTCTCATTTTGTCTCCTTCCTACCACTTGTTCGCTCACTTTCTTCCCTTTCTCTCATTCTTCCTCTTTCTATCTCTATAGTTTCCATTACTCACTAGACTCACGCATACATCATGCATATCGTCCTTTCCATCTACTCGCTCCTTTTTCCTTCACTCGTGTGTTTCAACTCACCGCGAATTCGAGTCGACGAGCGCTCCTCGTTCGAAAGTCGCAAAAGTGTTTTTATGAAACTGAGGCGAGATCCGCGAGACGGTTTCGAAATTCGTCAATGTCGCCCGTGAAAAGCTGCGTCGCAACGTAACGGTCAACTCGAGCCGCAAGCCGAGTGAAGTTAACGCGCGATTGATCGAACGCGCGATTACATATACGTCCTTCGATAGCGCGCGTCGTGTCGCGAGAAGCGCGCGAATCGTTCGCCGCGTTCAAAAGATTCGCGGCACGTCACCGGCGAGGCTTTGGAAATCGGCCACTAACGATCGGCGATTATTCGAATTACTAGCGCACGAATTTCGAGATGCATTCATCATCGCCGCGTGCAGCACGCAACGGCCTAGAAAACTCGCGTTTCCAAGCACGCAACGTCGCTCTAGACTCTAAGACTCTAGAAAATGAAATTAAGAATTAACGATCTACTCTTCTCGGTCGTCTAAAAGGGATCGCCTATCAAGAGGGTTGACATGTCTGTCAAGACGAGCGCGAATTCGAAAGGAATCAGGTCTCTTCTCTCGCGATACGAAAAGTGCAACAGCGTCCAACCATCCAACCAAGGAGAATCGCGAGTATCATCGCGCGCGTTGCGTTTCCTTCGAATTTCGACTTTAGCGCGCGTTCGGAGGAGGAGGAGGAGGGGGCGAGGAAGGGGAAGGGTCGCGAAGCACTCGCGAGTGCCGAAGGTACTCTAGGCGAGGGCGACACGGGCCAGACCGGGCCGGGCCAGGCCAGGCGAGGCGCATCCATTGCGGCGCGTCGTCGGCACGCACCGGCCTCGACGTGCGTATCCTACACAGCCGTTCCTCGGCGCTAAAATGGCGATCGAAGTGACAGCTCTCGCTGCCGTCGCCTCTCCTCCTACACCTCCCCCCTCCTCCTCCTCCTCCTCCACTGCCGCCTCTCGTCGTCGCCGGCGAGGCTCGGCTCTCGGCTCTCGGCTCCGACGAGACTTCGCGCGCGCTGCACGGCCGATAGGCGCGTCCTCTCCCTTTCCCCTCCGATAACAACCGGGACGGGTATTTCTTTTCGCTTCGGAGAACGCTTCGTTCTCCCTTTCTCCCGGCTCGCAGTCACACATTCCGTTCTCTTTATCTCTCCCATTCACACACATTCTCTCTCCCTCTCTCTCCATTTCTTTCGCTCACTCATTCGCTTGCATTAACTTTCTCTCTCACTCTCATTCTCTCTGCCTTATTCGTTCTCAATCCATTTCGCTCTCTCCCGCGGCGCGAGAGAGACGAGGGAGGCTGTTTACTCCTTTCCTCGGGGCTGGGTTTTGCTTTTACCGAGAGCGCGCGACGGCGACGCACCTCCTCGCACGGCGGCAGCACGACGGGTAAACGATGAACACGAAGACGACGACGAAGACGGCGATCGCGACCGCGACTACGACTACGATGACGATGACGACGACGGCGGCGGCAGCGGTATTTGATGGCGGTACTCTCTCTCTCTCTCCCTCTTTCTCTCTCTCTCTCGGAAGAATCTCTCTCTCTCTCTCTCTTTCTCTCTCTCCTCGGTCCCGGACGACGCCTAACACCACCACCTCCACCACCACCACCACCACCACGATGCCACCTACTCGATAGCAGTGCTTGCCCGGACTCACGGGACTCGACTGGGCTTCGCCAGGCCGCGATACGCCCCTCACCCCCGCCGCTTCCCCGCAGTCGCACTTGCGCCGACCGGCTATCACTTCGGCCTACCTACAGTACCTACCCCCGTCTCGCCCTATCCCCAAATACTAGCCGTCCCGCGCGCCTCGATCCACCCCCAGCGCAGTTGTACTAACCGTGCGGCAAGCCGTGAACCCCCGCGGAGCTCCCACGCCCGCGGAACGGCCAATCGCGCGACTCGCCGCCGCTCGCCGCGCCGGTCGCAGGGACGTATCGCGCGAAAGGGCTACAAGGGTTGCACGCGACCTATTCTGGCTATTCTCACAGCTGAGGCCGACGATAGGGGGAAGGGAGAAAGCCGGTACAAATTACAGAGATCGAGCGATCCGGGAGATAATCCGGGGTGCATATTACCTACATTTTTGTTTTCCTCATTGGTACCGTTATTCGTCGATCGTTTCTTATGTTATAAGAAGAGCACGAAATTGATATGAGGACTTATAACATTCGTTTAAGAAAATATATCTTTCTCTTTAAAAGGTTACGTTTTGTTTGCATAAAATGTTGGATTTATATACAGTACAATATCAACATTAGTATTATATGAATGTATCATGGGAAACCTTATGGAAAAACTTTTCTTTTCTTTGACCCTTTTCTTTTCCTTTTCACCTTCTTTCTTTCCAAGTACAATTTGGTGCTGCCACGCTTTCAACGCTTAATCGTAAATTCTTTGACCAAAAGATACTTATATAAATGGAGTTAATTTTTCGTCAATGATCGTTTCTCGCGGCTTTCAATCTTTATCATATTTTAATA
This sequence comes from Temnothorax nylanderi, assembly GCF_030848795.1. Taxonomy (NCBI): domain Eukaryota; kingdom Metazoa; phylum Arthropoda; class Insecta; order Hymenoptera; family Formicidae; genus Temnothorax; species Temnothorax nylanderi. Next base: position 55,971 of record NW_027249422.1, read on the forward strand.
ATTAAGACAAAATTAAAATTCTATTAATGCAATTTGCTCATCTATTTGCCTTAACGCTTAGTTTAATACAAAGAGCTAGAGCATCTCATTCTAAGTTCAGCAGCTATACCAAATTCAGAGAATTTGCACCCAGAAATTCTCTTTCCAAAATCATGAAAAATTGATGCGGGAGTGACGGGACACCCGGTATAAACTCTCGGCGATAAATGACTGCACGCGCGAGACGACACGCGTTAAGTCGCAATGACGAGAACGTGAATGAAGCGGGGCGGGAGGGGGGGGGAGATGGGGCGCGTACGCAAATGCGCGTATTGCACGACGTTCGACCTCCCGCGCGAGAGTAAGATACGCGAAGGAGGCAGACGGGAAACGGAGGGAAGGAGAGAGATAATTCACGGGAAGGGAATCGCGTTGATCGTTTCGCGAAGGTATTCCTTTATACGCGGGGTCGGTCGCGCGCGAATTTTTTCGCGTCCCCTTTGAAGTCAGCCGCTCAAACTCGAGAGTTACTAACCAATCTGCGAATGTCGGCCGCAAAACGGGCCCCACCTTGCGTCGCCGACTTCACACCTCGGGCATGCCCGTGCCTCCTTCTGAACGATTAAACGTGGGAGAAACTTGCATTTGCAAAAGTCAAACACCGTTGAACCTAATTTTCGTGTCTTTCAGATCCTCAGACACTTCCTAGACACGATGACACTTGGACGGTTGGATGTGAGAATACTATGTGTATGAGAAACGCTCAAACGCGCTTCCTGTATTCTTCCGTGGGATACCTCGCGTATTAGGCCGGGTCTACAATCAGTCGTATGTCGGAACGCAGCCGATAGTCCAATGAGAGAATTTCTTTTTCAAAAACGAATTTTCCTCATTGGACCATCCGACATCCGACTCCGACATACGACTGATTGTAGAACCGGCCTTAACAGACAAATCGGTTTTCAAGCAGCTCAAAAAGTTATATTTTCGACAGAATTGATTTTTAGACGTTAAATCTGCATGCAAGTTACAATCCTTCGTGCTTTGAAGAAATCTTCAATATATATACTATATAGCGAACGAATTTGTATAAATTCAAATAGAATAAACAACAAATCTATGTACTCGGAAAAATACGAAGCATAGAAAGCCTATAGAATTTCCGCTAGTGACAAACGAGAGCAAGAACACATGAGCAAAACGAAAGAATATGTGACTTGAAAGTTACATTGGACGGTAGAGAATTAAAAGTGGTCGGCGCTAACCGATCGGTTAAAGTCAATTAGCGCTAGCCCTTGTTTGATCTGAACTTCATTTAGTAGGCAGCCTCGCAGGCCTCGCGAGAGCGGCCGAACGGCGCGGCGCTTGAAACAACAAGTATCGGATTATGTTCGTTAGGTGCCGAGCCGATGGCGGTGTCACTTTCGTTATTTATGCGCACGTAGCCGTAGCGTATGCGGCGTTAGATTTAATTTAATTTCCGCTGTTGATCTCGGAACGTTCGGGCGTGCCGCGCCGTGCAAAATACCAGGGCAGGCCCGCCCGTAATTGAATCCGTAACGGCGAGCAAATCAGCACGCCGATCATTACGTTACACGAGTCGCACATTCGGCGAGGCGATCAACGTTCGTTAGCCAATCGTTCATTTAATTGCCGGGGGGGAGGGGGGACAGGCACCGATAGGCTCCGGTCAAGCCGCAGCTTCGTGTTTTAAACGTGTTTAAATAAATACGGGTCGGGTCTGGGCTGGTCGATTTAATGGACCATCGTATAAAAAAACTCCTTATTTATCGTTGCTACTTTTCCAGGGGATTCAAGAGATAAGGAGAGAAACGGTTATTAGTCCATTTTTCTTAAATTGATCTGAGAATGGAAAACTTCCCAGTGGACGCAGTGTCCCAAATCGGCACATAACACGTCATATGTCCCGATTTGGGACATGCGTTTGGGTTGTGTCACATCTAGAGTCCCCCTAATCAGAGTCTGGCCATACAGTAGAAACTTTTGATTGGTTCGCCATTTCTTGGCAAAAGCAAGAGAACAGAAAGAGAAAGAGATATAAGAGAGAAAGAGAAAGCGATATGAATGTATATCGTGGTATATCGCTTTCTCTTTATATCCTTCTCTCTTGCAGAATTTTGCCAGAACTGCAAGTTGGCCAGACTCTGATTAGAGGGGCTCTAGTCACATCCAGCTCGCAAAGATACGCGATTGTTGAAGAATTGAAGACTATTCTCGCTCATTTTCACGTCCGGGATAAAGAACGCAGCTATTTTTGCTTGATAAGCGAAAAGCTGCGCGGACGAGCACGTCAGACGGAACGTGCGCGACAACCTGAATCCACCGCACAGCGGTCTTTGTCGACGATATAATATATCGCTTCGATATACACGCTGGGCGGGCAACGGTGGAGATCTGTCGTTCGGTCGGCCACCGCGATAATTAGGTTTTACTCGGCTCGCTTTAATAATCCAAACAGCACGCAAAGTGCATCGCGCGCGTCCTCGCGCGCCGCGAATCCCGGCCGCAGAAGCGGTCGTAACATTAGCGTCACCGTTAGCCGCGGGCGTGTGACAAATTTTGCAAGAACCCCCTGCCACCACTATCGCCACCCTCCGTCCTCTCGCTCCTCCCATCCCCGGCGGAGCTCACCCCCAAGAATTGTTAACGCGTTTCCTGAAAGCGGGGTCACGGGAGACGAGCGAGCCAGAGCGAGCGAGTGAGCGGGCGAGCGAGCATGCGCGCGAAATTAGCGAGCTGGCGAAGCGGCGCGGCGCGGGCAGGCGCGGGCGCTCCGCCGCTATACAAGCGGATTCCGATCGAGATAATGAAAATTAACGACGTTAAAGCGCCGTCACGCCTGCAATTAATTATCGCCACGATCCGCGCTGCCGCCGCCGCTGCCGATCGGCCCACACGGTGCCCCACCGCCGTACCCCACTTCTGCGCTATTGCTACAACATAATCGCGATATCAATCCTTCATTAATTCCCGCTTCCCGCGGCCAAAGGACGACGCGCGGCGCGGAGACTCTGCGGAGAGTCCGGAGACTCTTCCTCCGCTCGGCGCGGCGCGACGGCGCGATTAATTCTGCCGGGGCACTTTATAAGGCTACACACAGGGTGTCCCGCCGTCACCGGATATTAATGACGCGTTGCTCGGGTTAGTGCGTACTGGAGAGAGTTTTTTACGGTCGAGAGTCGCCCGCATAGAACGTAGCTGTCGCGGCTCGTTGGCGATCACCCCCTTTCCGGATTCGCGTTTCGTTTCGCGTTCCCTCGACTGGATTTTACGACGGTGAAATCGCACTCACAGTCGGCGTAAGCTATCGCAGTTTCGGCGATAAGAGAGACAGAAACTGGAGTGGCCTCTCGAGATTACGACGAACAGATTAAACTCCTCGTTTAGATAAAGAGTGCGTCATTGTGCGAAAAAAAAATATCTCCGTCCGCTATCGCCGTATAAAATTACCGAGACACCCTTTGGACGGCGCAGAGCCCATCGAGTTCTATGAATTATACATCGCGCCGTGACGGCAACCCTCGCCGTGAAGTTTCTCTCGCGGTGGATGATCGCCGGCGCGCGCGAGCGGTGAGAAAAAGCAAACAAACGGAGAACTCTTAATAAAACGGCGACGATAGCTAAACGGCGAGCGGCGATCTTTCCCATTCGGGCAACGATCCAGACGCGGGATCGATCGCCTGCCAAATTTCAGGCCATGCGCATCTCCGCGTGAAAGCCTGAGGAACCTTTCCTTCCTCGGAAATCCTTCCTATTTCAATGCTACTCTCGCCAGATACATGTCCGCAACGTTGAAATAGCATCGTATTTTCCTTGGTCGAGAAGCACGAAGCCATGTGACGAACGCATCAAACTTTTATTTAAAAAAAAAATAGAAGTGTTAATAAAAAGTTTAAAAATTTACAATTCGTTGAAAATGTTTCAATCTTTTCTGGTAGAGGGATGTTAATATTTACACGACGGTATGATATGATCGATTATTGTGGCCCTAGAAATGTGAAAATTTATGGAAATCTCTCTGACAAAATGCACTTTTGCGGGATTATGTATTATGAAAAAAATGCATCTCTTGAAAAGCAAATAGTAGAGTTATGATCCTATTCATATTCCAAAATTTCTGAATAGGATTCCAAAATTATATTGAATAATCTTTCTTCATATTTTACAACAAAAAAACAACTAATTCCTATCTCGAGAATGTTAAATTTATACTTTCAATATTTTTCCATGTGTTTTGGCAAGAGTTTATCGAGAACGTTGCGATAGATCTCTGTTCCAATCAACGACAACATTCGTGGATATCAATAGCTAGGGACATTACAGAGTTCAAAGCGCAAACGATAAGCTTCGTTTTAAGTACGAAATTCTATTTACAGAGTAAACTTTACAAATTGTATACTCGCTTCGCCTGTGCCTAAGCGCCGTAATAAAGTTTTTAATCTCGTTAATAGCCCTAACGAGTATGTCTTGGTTGAAGTTTTAAGTCGTGTCATCTGCCGATTGCGGAGGGACACGTGCTGAGCACGTGTACACGCCGGGCTGTAAAAAGAAATGACTTCTTGGCAGTAGGTATGCCGCGCCCCCAAGGATATTCCTAAAGATTTTCAAGTGCGTTTCTCTATGTATGCGCGCGCGTGATTCATTTGAATAAAAAAACATTCTTAGTGATTCAGATATTTATATTTAAATTGATACGCAGGATCTAGATAACAATGACGACATATGTGTTTGTTATATCTTTCTGCCACACACGTAACTGCAAGTCAGCTCATGAATCATGCAATTTAGCATTAAAGATCTTTGATATACATATCTGGCACAATAAATTTCAAGTATCTTTTTCGGAGATTTATTTCTACGTATAAAATTGTTATTAAATGCTACTTAAATATGTAGTGACGGCGATAAATAATCTTTTTTAATCATAAAGTAGATAAGACTAATTGAAAAAAAAAGAATACCTCAATGTGCCAAATTATTTTAGATCCCCACGGAGAAAGTACCCTGAACTCTTTCTATTACATAAAAAGAAGGGAGTATTGCAAAAAAGTAAAGGTTTGTATAAACTTTGTATAAACTTTCAATAAACTTTTTATTGTTTTAAAAAATTTTTGAACTTTTGAATCTCAACCGAAGTAGTAAGGACTTCCAGAATTAAATACTGAGCATCGTCCGGATCTGCTTGAGCGTTTGTCACTGTCGTCATCTTGTACAACCAGGCGGCCGCAGCACTGCCCGATTTTACCCTCGCGCGTATGCTCAACAGTCCAGTGGTGGCTAAAAGGACCTCCTGTATCTTCAAGCGCAACAAATCGATTCCTGTAAATGTTTAAACCGTTTTAAAATTGTCACGCTCATATTGCATTCATTCGATTTATTAATGGTAACAATGAATTCTGATCGCACCAGTCAGAGTCTTAGCGGAGACGGCAATCACATCCTTGGGTATGCAGTCGCTTTTAACAAGATCGCATTTATTGGCCACGTCAATTATTGGACGATCGTCCAACATTGGTTTTATCGTTTTCTGGATGTGCTGATATTGCGCCTTCAAATCAGGATGACTGACATCATATATATGAACTACAACATCCTGTAGGAAAAAGAGAATTCTTAAATAGAGAAATTTCTTCATAAAAAAAAATAACAGCGAGAGAGAAAGGAGGGGGGACAGTACGAGGTCAACGTACGGCGATTATGGCATCTTCTAGAGTCACAACAAACGGTTCAATCAGAGTTTCCGGCACGTCTTGAATGAATCCAATAGTATCTATGTACAAGATTTTTAATCTGTTGGGCAAAATGCCTTGATGCGTGGTCGTATCAAGGGTTGCGAATAATTCATCCCTAGGTTGTAAAGAACTGTCGTCCGTGAGCGCTTTTATCAAGCAGGTTTTCCCTGCGTTCGTGTAACCGACCACAGCGACCGTGGGAAAGCCATGCTTCTTACGCTGGCTCCTGATAATTCGTCGATGCTGCTGCAGCTTCTTCAGTTCGTTCTTCAGTCTCTTCTCTTTGCTGTCGAGCAACAGTTTGGTGTCGTCCGTCACGTTTATCGCGCCGCTATGAGTAACGCACGTTTCGAATATCTTCTTTCGGATGTACGGTAACTCCGCTAGGGCTACCTGCAATTTTGCCTCGGCGGTCTTCGCGTGCGCGCGGAATATGTGGATGACTATGGAGTAACGGTCGTACACCGGTATGCCGAAGATCTTCTCCAGCTCGGTGATTTGGACGAATTTCAGCAGATTGGTGCTGACAAACACGGCGGTGGGGTGGCATTTGCTTAACTCGTTCTTCAGATTGTTCAGCGAGCCGCTACCCAGCAACTGCTTCCTCTGTAACGTGAGTAACGGGGCGTACTTCGTCCCGACCACGCACCAGTTGGGTAAAGTCCTTATCAGCGCCACAGCCTCGGCCATTTGCAGTTCTGGCGAGGTGTTCCTCTTCTTGTCCCTGCCCCATTTTATATACGGCTGCAAAACAAATGTCCTGTGTCCGTCGAGTGCAACGCCTAAGTAACGATTGGCGATCTGGACATACGTCTGCTGCTCCTTCTCATCCTCCGCGGATACGTACTCCTCGGAATCGTGATTCGAGCGACGAACAACATTTTGTATTCCCGAGCTCCTGTAGACTGTATCGGCATTGTTACACACTCGCAGATTTCGCTGGGCGGTATTTAGGATCCTACGTACGCAATGCATTTTGCAAAAATATCGTCAGTCTCGACACTTAATGTAACGATCGCTATCTATATAAATTGTACAAAGTATTTAATAGCGCTATTAAACATCCTAGCATTATAGTTTTATTATGTAAGATTATTTAATCTTCTTGACATGCTTTGATGTTTCTCTTAATTTTTGTCCGCACGAAAACATAATAATTATAAGAGAAACAATTAACAATTAACATACGTTTAGATTATAAATAATTGGAAATCACCCCCCCAGCCGCTCATTATTTTATTATTCTTTATTATTCTCCGTAGAAGTTGCTCCACTTGTGCGAGGTTATGTTGGCCGTTCTAACCTCGTCACTGGCGAAAGTACGTCGATCAGTGCCCGGTACGACTTTTTCGCATTATGCAATCTTGCTCGTAAGACCTATTCGTTGTGTATAACGCTAACACACGTGCACACTAAATATACGTCGTTTCAATTGTGCGAAATGATTACAGAAAACGCTTAGCGCGAACAGCACTCTCCGATCAGCTGATTCCACGAATATACGCGTGTAATGCGTGTATATCAACACGTATACACTCGGTACGCGCGACCTGCAACACATACAAAATAAATTGTTCAGAAAATAAATGTGTAAACTTATACGATATGCTTCTGAGAAATTATACGATTATCTTAAACTGTATTATTAAATATAAATTTATCTAAAATCTTTCGCAAAATTAATTCCAATCAATTTGTATATGTAAAATATTAAATTTTATATAAATATGAGCGCTAAACACTTTACGTCCATTCTATTTATAGATAGTTTTAAATTTTTAAATGCTAAAAAATTCCACGGGAATGATTAAAATCTTTACTGCTTTAGCGCTGGCAGAAACTTTCCCGTTCGATATTGGTGTCGATCGTTATTATACGTCAGTTGTCGCAGAAAATGTATTTTTATCGCGAAAAATATTGATACTTCATTCATTTATTCGACACGCGGACAGTTTTTCTCTCGGCAATGCCGCAATAATTTGATCACGACATATAATTCGATCCACGCACAGCACGCACGCAGGAACGTGTGCCACGTGACAGCCACTTATCGGAGCGAGCAGTATCGGCTGTCAGGCGCCTCCGGCCTCCGGCCCTCGCCTCCGCTCCGCGAGTCACAGACAGTCCACACTGGTCGTAGTATCGCGAGTTCAACGGATGCGAGTGCGTCGCAGCGGAAATGGAGCCGGGAACGCTGGCGAGGGTGCTGCACGACTTCCTCACCACCGTCGACGGAGAGCTGAGCCTTCCCAAGGGACATTATTTCCTGGTACTCGCCGACGCTCGACGCCTAACCTAATAACGAGCAGTCAAGTGTAAACAGCTGAAAATATAACAGACTGGCCTGTTACTCCTTGTTTCAGATACACGAGATCGTAGACAAACACTGGTGCTACGGCCAGTCTCGAGACAGAGTCGGCAAGTTTCCCTTAAGTCACCTGCATAAAGTGGAAATACCTCATTTTAGTGATACGGAAAGACTGTTCGTTTCTACAGCTAGCTTCCCTGGACAAGAAAGTGGAGATCTGTCTTTTGCAGAAGGTAAGATTATTGCTAGCTGATACATGCCGTCGTGCCACAAACTTTTTTTGAAGAACATGAAATCGTAGATGTAACAATGATTTTTAAGTTTTAATGTCACAGAAATAAATAATAATTGAAGCATAAATTTTCTCGCTGTTAGGAGAACTCATAATTGGAACGAGGGACATAGGTTCGGGATGGTGCGTGGGCAAAATAAGCTCCAGAAATGGAATTTTTCCAATGACACATACGTGGGAACTGGACGCAACATTGATAAAAGTAGAACATTATTAGAAGAAGTTTATATCTTGTTTACGTATCAGCTGTGAATAAAATTGCTAACGGAAATGCTTCTTACAGAAAACAATAAGAAATAAATCAATAAGAAAAAGAGCCAAAGTAAAAACGACACTAAAGGCACAACTTGACGAAGAATTGGACCTAACTGCAGGAGAGACAGTCGTTGTCACGGAAATTTTAGATGACGGCTGGTGTCGTGGTGTTGCGGAAGATGGTAGAGAAGGCATATTTCCCGAAGGATTTATATCTTACGTAGATGAAGATCAAGATCAAGTTGATCAAAGAGAAATGACAACCGAATGTACAACCGAGAGCAATTTTGCGTCTTTCTCGACAGTTCACAATGGCACAACTTACAAAGATTTTGATGAAACTTCTATAAATTCTTATGCAAACTTGTCCGACGGACCTGCTCCAAACTACTTTGACTTGTTCCCAGACACGTTGCCAGTAACCAATAATACAGAAGACACACAGTACAATAGTCATGCGAATTCCGTCGATATTAAACCATATGCTATAACGTTATATCCATTTAATGCACAGTTTCCAAACGAATTGAGCTTCGGAGCGGGCGAAGTGGTGCATCTCGCCAGACACATCGATTCTGAGTGGATAGAGGGTATGATCGATGCCACTAAAGGTATTTTTCCATCATCTTACGTCAATATCATAGTCGATTGTGCGGAAGCAAAGCAACAGCAAGTCCAATCTGAAGTAATTTCTGCGAAAAAAGATGCTCTGGAACCGGGTGTTACTGTAAAAGTGCTGTATACCTTTGACGCACAGATGGATGGTGATTTAAACGTCCACGAGGGCGAGAGTGTCACCGTGCTAGAAATGGCTAATGAAGATTGGGTGAAAGTGAAAAATAAGAGTGGCCTAGTTGGTTTGTGTCCACGGGAATACTTGAGCTCGGTGTCCGAACATTCGTTGGACAGTCTGCAGGAATCGAATTTAGAAGACTTTGAAGATTTTGTGATGATTAGGCATAAGGAAGCGAACGCGGTTGCAAGCGAGGAACAAAATCCGAAGAGAATGTCGCAACCGCACAGGCCAGCACCACCAGCTCCTGCTCCAGGCAGAGTGCCATTACAGAAGGAAACTGTTGCGAACGGCGAAGTATCTGCTCACACGAAAGGAACGTGCGAAAACGAATGTGCAATCAATAATACTGTAGATATGAAGCAGAAGCATGCGGATCAACGGCAAAATGTAATATCGGAATTAGTTATAACGGAAAAAGAATATGTTCGCGATCTGAAGTTAACATACGAAACATTTAATTTGCACAATCCGAATTTCCTCGAATCGAAGGGGATTGATGTCGCTACGTTATTTGGCAATATTTTGGAAGTTATTCACGTTGCTGAGGAGTTATTGGATATGATTTTGAGAGCTATGAAAGGTTGCGATGAAAGTTTGCAAACAATTGGGCCTTGTTTCGTGAAAATGGCCGAAAAATTGAAAAATGTTTATGTTAAATATTGCGGAAATCACGAAGCTGCATTAGCTTTGTTAAAAAAGGTATGTATATAATGTAACCGAATTTTTTAATTGACAAAACTTATCGCGATGTAACAAGTTCATGATTATTTCAAGTTATGTAATCGAATCTTATCTGTTTGTATTTTAGTATGAAAATAATGAAGAGATCATGAAAGTATTTAATAAGGGTATTGAGACATTACGTCGTCAGGTTGCTTGTTTTGACATGAGCTCTATTCTGATCAAGCCGGTGCAAAGAATTTTAAAGTATCCACTAATATTATATGAATTAACAAAGGTAAGCAACCGCATTAATTACATAAAATGTAAAGAATTGTACGACTAATTTATTTCGAAGGCAATAGAAGTCTAATTTTGAAATATATATTTTAATGAGGTGCCAATATATAAATTTATATATATATCAACTTTAGCAACATTTGCGAAATTGAATTTAGATTACTTTTCAGATAAATATTTATACGCATGTGTGTATTCAAAGTTCTTACAATTCGCATTGTAATATTTTCCTACATGGAAAATAATTTTTAGTGTACAGAAGACAATCATCCAGATAAAGCAGCCATAATGGAGGCGTGGGAGGCTATGACAAATGTGGCCAGTTACATCAACGAGTACAAACGGAGGAAAGATATCGTATCAAAGTATTTAGATAATGATAATACCTTATTTAGTAAAATGTCAAAATTAAGTATGCACTCTGTGGCGAAAATGTCAACAAGATTAAGCACGAGATTGTCGGCGAGTCTGGGATTGACGAATGTCGCGAGCGATACCGAGTTCGAGGAATTCGAGAAGCAATTTCGATCTATAGAGAAATGTACATGGCAATTAGTGAAAGATATTGAACAATGTATGACATATCTGAGTGATGAAGCTATGTCCGGTGAAGCGATAGCCGATTTGCTGGTTCATTATTATCAGGGAAATCCGACTGCCGAGGTGAAAAAGCTGCAGGATATAAGATCTGTAATTTGGTCACAATACATATTTGATTTTAAGTCGTACATCGAAAAGACAGTCAGCGCACCATTAAATTTTCTGGCGACGCTGCTAGAAGGACCGGCGGTGTTGGTAGCGAAGAGACACGATAAGTTGCTGGATTACGACGCCGCTATTTCAAAGAGTGAGAAATATAAAGAATCAAAAATTGTAATTGTTACGTTACTTTTTTGTTGTAAGGATATTGTTCCTTTCATGATTTTTCTTGATTTATTTTACGTTGTCTTAGGTACAAGAAGAATTATTCACTGCTAAAAGTAATTACGAAGCTCTGAATCAACAATTACTGGAGGAATTGCCTATATTGCTGGACGCAGCAGCGAACATTTTAGTTAATTGCATAAATGCTTTTGCTGGCGCACGAAAATTATTAAACGGAAGAATTACCAAGCAATACCTGACCCTTTGCGAAGTATTTGGATAACATTTTAATAGAAAACTTTCAGTCTGATGTAATTCAAGAGTGAATGTACGAAACATAATTTTTTTTCCAGACATCACCGCATATATCGTCGCAAGATGTGCTGGAATCATTTCACGTGAATCATAATTTAATATGGAATCAAATATCTTGTTTCGCGTTTGCTGGTGCGAATACTCGAATAGACGAGGGCCAATCGCAATTGTGTAAGCAAACTGAAGAGCAGAGATCCTCACTCAGAGAGAAATACACTGCGGTAAAGTTGTATGTAGTGGTTGAGGATGTTGTCAGTACATCTACACTGGATGTGGATGCTGCGAGAGGTACGTTGATTGGAGTCATAAAAAAACAAGACCCAATGGGAGACACGGCGAGATGGTATGTCGACACTGGAGTCACTCAAGGGTTTTTGCCTTCTCAAAAACTGAGACCGGTTCAGCGGCAAGCTCAGATCATGAATAACGATTCAACTGTGTCGGATATCGCTGCTGCCGGGAGAAAGAGTTCCAGCCCTCCAAATTTGATGTCGTTGGATTCACCAGAGAAAGAGATCAAGCAGGTGTCTTTGTCGCATTTGCAGGATTTGCTCTCATTAAATCAAGAAACGAAGGTAAATCACAATTATGGCAACGTTCCCGAAACGCCGAGAGTTCGAGTGTATCAGAATGTACACAGCGAAGTTAGTATCCTAATATTTCGATATTGCGCTCCAATATCTTTTTATTAATGTGATTTAATTTTTAGTTTTACTACGCGATGTACGATTTTGCTGGAAACATGCAGGGTACGTTGCCCATTACTAACGGCCAAGCCCTGCGACTTCTCAGACCTCATGACGAGAAAGGAAACGATGAATGGTGGCTCGTAGAGAATCGCGACGGTAAACAAGGCTACGTTCCACGGGATTATTTAAGCTCGCCTATTAAACCAAAGCCATAACGATAAAACTTAAAACTAAGCACAAGTTTTACATTACAGTTTTATGCTAAGATCGTGATAATTAACTTGACTGCAAGATTATTAATCATTGGTAGAAACTATCGATTAGTAGCGATTTGTCAGTATTTGAATTATCTCATTTACATGTATATTATTGATATTTTATGTTAATGAAGAAGCTTTTTGTACAGGGTGTTCGGTAATTGACACAGCCGAGTGCGAAGGTGGATTGGGTTAAATTGAAAAGAAAAGACCCTTTAGAGTTTTGCAATTTTTGCAATAAATAATGAGATTAATAATGATCCGCGAATTAGCGTGTGTCCGCATGATTCGGCGAGAAGAGACAGTTCAGCGTTTACCGTTGCTTGGCGCGCGACGAGGTATTAGGAGTGTTCTGTAAACAACAATGGCTATGCACAAATGACGCGTGACGCTGAATCTTCACGCACCTAGCGACGGTAAACGCTAGGCTGTCTCTTTTCGCTGAATCACGTGGACGCACGCTGGCTGATGCTTGTTGATCCAATCACGCTGTTTGATCCAATGCCTTACCTTCACACTTCGGCTGTGTCAATAATTACCGGATACTGTAGAATTTTTTTATCTGATCTGATTAAACCTAAAGATCTAAAGGAGGTGATCAATCAAAATATTATTAGATATCACGCCAATACTCGAAAATAACTTTTTAACTTTTTAAATTCCTCGTTAGTACTTAGGTTTATACATTACTTGTTGTGCACTCTTTAAGATTTTTACATATATACTGAATCATCGTTGCATTATTATATGCATGTATAAAATGTATTAAATGTAATATATGCATGTATAAATGTAGCGCTTTATCAGAAGCAACTTATTTTTTTCTGTGACGGTTGGATCGTCATTAATAGTACAGGATTAAAAATTGATATTAATTATTGATATTGTAGTATAAAAAATTGCACGTGTGCTTCTTGCCTAACAAAATTGTGTTCCAATAAATCATTTTTATAGGAAGCAATACATGCCACAAGCCTATCAAATAGGTATACATATATTTGTGATAATTTTTTTATTTGTATACATTAATCATATTTTGACTACAATCAACTTTTAACGTGCAATTTTTAATGTATATTTGTATATAGTGTTAAATTTTTCGAAAATTGTATATTATTTCAAATATGAATACTTACGGTAAAGATATTAATAAAAATATTACGAAAAGAACACTGATCAAGTCTTAATTATGACCGACCGTTATTTTAATTCCGGTTAGAAATTTATTAAATTGCTTTAATAATTTATAATAATAATTTATTTGAAGTAAATAATACTTATTACTCAAAAAATAATGTATAATTGTCATGCCATTTCATTATTGTTCTAGAATAAATTTAGCAAGCTAGTTTAAGACTAGTATCTGATTACATGGCCCAGCATTATAATGAATCTCGTTTATTGATACAAAACAGTGCGCCGGATGCCAGTTGATTTCTCTTCCTAATAATCATTTTTATTATACATATATTTATAAAATTTGATAGTTTAAACAAATACCAGAAATTTGAAATATTTGATATATTATAAATTATAGAATATAGGGAAAGATTGAGAAAAATGAAACACAGATGTTATTTAAAAAAGGAAAAATAAGACATTTTGGCTATATTATCACCGTAATATAATAATGCGTTTACTGTTACAATCGACAGTAGGTACAGTAATATTACATGATGCATGTACCACGGCCCTATAAGCTATTGCCTAAAATGTACATACGATAAAAAATAATAAAAGAAGGTATACCGGTATATACCGTTTAAAATAAACAGAACAGTCTTTCTGAGGACAGCGACTTGCGACTGACGCGAGCATCGTGACGCAAGTTTACGCGAATGGACTTACATTAACTTATGCTAAGCAAAAAAAAAATGAATACTGATCTAACGATAAACGACGATCAACGAGATATCCTGGACACGGGTGTACACGCTGAATAAAGTATTATGCTCTTATATTGTGCCGGTTAATGATAAGATTCGGATCCGCGATGTCGCGCTTTCAGGTTCGCGAAACCGTCGGCAGATATGACGGCAAAACCGTCAGCGTAAAACTCATCTAACACGATCGCTCGTTCCTCTTTCGCAATTCACGTGCATCTTTACGTGTTTTAAATACAATCTTTTAATATATATATTGGATAGAATCTTAACGAAGTAACGTAGTCCTTACGCGAATATTTGCCCAGTGCCATAAAGTGGCGTATTAACGATATAGCAAGATAAACATCTTAGACCTCGAGAGGAAATTTAATTAGGAAAATATCATCAAGCGTACCATCAGCGCTGATGCATTTAAGTTTAGCTCATTACTTGTCTTTGATCTGGAAAACATATTAAGAAACTTGAGCATATAGTTAAATATGTCGATATATTAACTAAAATATTTTTACAGATACGATATTCCACTCTTTCACAATAAAATGCCTAAAAAGCTGTGTTCGTTAATCATTTATAAATTATATACAAAATAGAGCCCGGGCCCATTAACGAAGCAATTCTTTTCTTTCCATATTCGCCTGGTAAAGAAGCAATTTTGCATCTTGTCCATCACATTCCTAGCTCTGCAGACACTTTATTCATCACGAGTTTTACATCGCTTTGGGATTACCTCGCTATAACGACGACGTCTCACACACCTTATGGTAGGACAGATATTTACTACAGTTCGACATCCTTATCTTAACGGGGAACTTATTCTAGGCGATCGTACAAGCGCATCCGGTCGGTTATTATTCCTGAATTGACATTAAATATACATGTTTGATCCTGCGCTGCAATATCTCATTGCAGTATGCATTGAAGTGTGCTCGTAAATATCGGACTTGTCTTGAGTTCTGCAGTATCTTTTGTATTGGGTCAGCGGTATCTTCGTCAGTGTCCTTTAATTATCGAGGAACGTTCGTAACAATTACACACATTAATAACTCTATATATTTCAGATAATTACAAGAGACATCAATTTGTCATCATCTATTGTACCGCGAGCAAAATTTCTCGATAATTAAAATAAATAGCAGTATGTGCCGCTAACACCGTAAAGAATACGTTTAAAATAAACGTGTGCTCAACAAAGTCGCTAACAATTGATTTCATCACGCAATTAGTGTGAAATATACATGTCCAGATCCTAAAATCTTCTGTTCGTATCGAATTTATTGTAACAAACCGGTCTATATTCTCGTCATATCTATGTACATTCAGCACGGCCGTTTAACAATATTTTACACATTGATGTAATTAAACAAAGAAGTTTGAAATTGCATTCCAAATATTTGAATACAGACTTCTTTCCAAACGTTCTGTTCAAACACGTAACAGCGATATCAATGAAGTAGTTTAGAAAAACCTTCGACATTCCTTCATCTGTTTCCAGCAAAAATATTAACTTTAATTTTTTTCGTGCTGTTGGCATTTCTACAAATATCAGCAACTTTAAATAGCCATTATTAGCTGTAATTGAAGTAGTATGGTTATTGTACGATTATTTGAAGATTATTTCGTACCTCTTATCACTGTTTCTAGGTACCAATGATTTTAAGTACTCGTATTATTAGCTACACAGTTGGAAAATTTGTGTTAAATATAACATAAATCACATGTCCCAAACGGTCCACTCAAATTTTTGTGTTAATTTAACGTAATATGGATGTGTTAAATGGTAACACCGATATTATGTTAATATTTCAACAGAAAAGAAATGTAATTTTGATCGTAATTTAACCAGCAGATTTTTTCAAAAAAGTACAAAAATTTTTCAACAGTGTACAATATAAATATTAAAATAAATGATTAATTAGCTAAAGACTCAATATAAAAGTTAACGAGTAAACAGGGAAAGTGGGCTGAGAGTCAAACGCGGTTATTTTTGCATAATTGAATATCACATAACGTAAATTCACGCACAATTATCCGCGTTTGACCCTTATAGTCTACTTTTCCTGTTTTACTCGTTAATTATAAATATTAAAAATAGTACAGTTAATATGACTATTTTTTGGTTGCCGATATCCATTAATTCTTAGTAACAGTATCAACACACATCGATGGAAGTCGAAATTACCTTATTATCGTGCGCATTTTGATATGACAGCGCCAAAGCTTCACGCGTATCGAAGGAACGCGCAATTGTATTGCTTTGTGTCTCCATGTTCATCGTTCAGTATGTTTCCATTCAAGAATTCTTGAATAAGAAAGCAGAATACCATTAACCGCCATACATTAACCACTCATACTCCATTAGTGCGCTCGGCATAAGTACGCGTAAATCGTAATGTTATCCTGGACTTAATTTTGCGCCAAGAAACAACAAATATTAGACATCCATGAAAAGGAAGTAGAGAGCGTCGCTTCTTCGACGATAACGCACCTTTTTTTTTGTCGGCATGGCCATTTTTATGTCATTTTTTTTCGTGCTATCTAAGCTGTTATCTCACCTGCTCTCAATTTGTCTCACGTATATGATTATCCACTTACGAGAGTTAATTGCTCGTCTAAAAGATACTCAAAGTGATATAATCCATGAAATGATAAACAAAAACTGATGTTTTGTTTTATCAGCAAATTTTCAAAAAGAAATTATTTGCAAGGAAAATTTTGTTTATTATATGAAAATTATTATATGAATTATATGAAAATTTTCCTTCAGAGATGACACGTTTCTCAACATTAAAGAGACCGATTAATCAACTCAATAAAGTCAAATTACATTCGCGCAGTATTTCGTATTGTTGCCGTTACAAGATTTTGTCAAGTTTTAGTAGGTAATGTTTTGATCAGCCATAAATCGGGACGTCGTTCTTTCATCAACTCTCTTATCATTCGTAATAAAGTGTATCGTCAATTTTTGTGTCTTATGAGATCTTCGGTCGGTTAGATCTCCTCGAGTTAAAGTATCGCTTCACTCTACGAAGACCATCCCTGCATTCGTCAAGTCCCCTCATTCGCAAACTATCGCCCCTATAGGACGTACGCACGTCAACACCTTATCTAAACTCCGGCCCTCAGTCTGAAGCAACAACTACTTCGGGATTCGATAGTCCTCCTCTCAACTTCATTATCGAAACTTCGAAACACACACCGCATAGTAAACCGTACAATTCTCATCACCCGGGCCGGGTCCTGACTCTTTCGGTTGTCGTCGTCGAATCTGTCGCCTGATCCGCGATCGCGGAGAAATCTCTCAATGGAAAATCTTCTAGTCCGCGGGGTAGAAGCGAAGAATTGCGCGGCCTTGTATCTCCGAGTGGCAAAGCTTTTGGACGACGTCCAGAGCCTCCTCGGCGGGATATACGGTGTGCGGGGGCGGTTCGATGTCACCGGAGGCGACTAGTTGCACCAGCTCCCGCAGTTGCTCCAGCGTGCCCGGTTCTACCGGTTTGATGGATTGCTCCCGCTCTTCCGCGCGTCGGCTGAACTTGGGCATCAGCCGATCGGCGACCTCTTTGATCACGAACACCACGCCGCCCTTACTTAGGCACTGCATGCTACGATGGAGGTTGCGCGAGGTCGTGCCGAAATCGATTACCACGTCCACCTGGCCACCGCAGGCATCCATTGTGCGTTCAATCAGCTGCTTCTCGTAGAGATCTTCGTTCCACTGCACTACATTCACCCTGTAAGTAATGTGCCGACTATTTGCTGAATAAATCAAACGAGATGACAAACGGACTTTTAAGGCATCAAGTCTAAATACGAGCATTTAAATTTGAAAACGTTTTTCGTTGAATCTTTTTGTCCCTTTTACACTTTTCTTAAAGTGAGAAGGAGGAACAGAGAGCCAATAATTTTTATGTAAACATTTTACATGTTCCCGATGTAGGTAATACAAGAATATGCTCGTAATTTTCGTGAGCCCATTCAAGTCCATTTGTGACTACGATATGTCAATACCATGTTTACTAATTAACCAGTAACCAATTCTATTTTATTACATCTAGAAACTAATTGAATAAAAAAACTTACCGTTGGAATTCCTGAGCTATGAGAAGACCGTCCTCCCTTAGAGTGGCTATCGTAGTAGTGACTTTGTCCCTCATGTTACTGAAGTGATACGATGCGATTCTGAGGGCCCACAAAGCAAGACCACCTGTGCCAACTACCAGAATCTTGCATACGCTGTTTTCGCCTCTCTCCTTCAGTAATGCCTGCAATATTTTATCATACTTTGAAGAAAGCTTTAAAGAGAGGCATCGCTTGTTTCTAAAATATTAGTTTCGTTACATTTATTTGTTAAATGTATCTCTTTATGGCGTATTTATTAATTTAATTTGACAAAAGTGAGATGTAATATGAAAGAGTGTCCACTAATCATATACCTGCACATGCTCGTGCGCGGCAAAGACGGTGTTCATGGCGAGAAGCGCGCCGGCTGGTAGCATAGCTCCCACGCTGAACGACATATTGTCCGGGAGCTTGATCAGGTACTTGAGATCGTGCACCACCAGATATTCGACGTAGCCGTTAGGAATGCCGTCGTAAGGGTAAAGAATAACGCGGTCGCCCACGGCGAGCTCGCGGTCCTCGGGCACCTCGGTGCCGAACGACTCGATCACGCCAGCCACCTCGTAACCGGGGAACAGAGCGGCGTCGCGCATCCCGTGATGCGGCAGAGACACCGTCGGGTATTCGGTCTCCACGGACATGTCGGCGGCCAGGCTGCTGCCACTCGAGACCGAGGTCAAGCTGGTCAGACTCGGCGACCGTCGGGGATGATAGCAAGCACCGGCGCACATTACCCGGATGCGGGCGCCGTGCGCCGGCACATCCGGCACGGGTACGTCGAAGCTGAAGACGCAATCCCGCCCGGTCACACTTGGGCTCTCGATCGAGAGTTGACGGCACAATTTATTCATCTTCTCCCTGTAACACAAAGTCGGCAACATGAAGCTTTTATAATGGGAGGATCTATTTCTCATATTCTATTTCTTATACTTTTTTATTATTTTATAAGTCATATTCAGTTATATCTTTTGTATTATTTATCGTTATTCGGTATTATGTACATTTGATGCAAAAGTGATAAGTCTCTATACATCTTATTTAAAGAAAAACTGTAGATATAACTGTAGATATAAATCACAGATTTCTTTAAACATTAATAAATTTTGATAAGAAAATTTTTCTTCTATTAAATTTAATTAATTTGGAGTATCGGATCATTAGAAATGTCTTATCAATTCTTTAATGCATTTCTTATAATATTTGTATCTCAAGTTGAATAATATTTGAATCTCTTTCATAGTGAGTATGTTGCGTTGTAAGATTGCAATATTATTTTCTACATAACACGCAATGTAACTCATCGACACAATTTATTTATCGTTGTAGAGAGATTATAAAATATTTATTGTTGCAAATAACAATTAACAAAATGAATTATTCTTAAAGTGGAAAGGCAGTATTGTCGATCAATATAGTAGTTCAGAGAAAGTAGTGTATTTATATTTTAAAGAAGCGTGACGTAGGCCACACGCATATATTTATAAAGCTTAAGGGCTTGAGGTAAACTGTTTTACTGTATTTTAGATTTTATTTATTTATAGCCATTATTAAACTTCATATATGAAACTTTGTATAGGTTTTTACTAATAAATTACATTATATATATTTTATTTATTATTATGTTATAATTTAAAAAATATTGAAGTGGTGTTCGTAGATGTATTAAATGTCCTTCGCCGCGGAATTATAATTGCGTATAATAAGTAACAAAAAAGTCTATTTTACGCAATTAATAAACATTTTATATGTAAAACATGTTGGATAACAGAGATCTGCTCTAGTTACATTCAACTCTAATAGACAGCTTAACAAGAAGCAAGTACATGCGGAAGGCATTAATAATATGACATTTTCCGGTCGAAGTAATTTCCTTTCAGTAGCGAGATAAAGAGAATTGTTATAAATGACTATAATATCGTCAGTGGAAAGAAAGTATAATTAGCATTCAATTAACAGTGACATATTTTTTTCTTTTTTTTCTGAAATCCCAGTCTGATGCTGATACTAGAACTGGCGGAAGTGTGTCATTAATGTCAACGTGCCTGGCATGAGGAAACCTGTCGGACCTGTGGATCAGCTGTTCGAATCGTTCCCAAGCGGATACTTGGAAGCACGTTTTAGCGCGTGAAGTACTTATAAATATGTTGTGTAACGAGTATAGGAAACGCGTGACATATAATCGTGTAGTAGTTTTATTAAACTGAATTTAAATAAAAGCTTGGGAGACACGTCAAGTGTCGATAACATAACAACTTTTTACAAACATAAAAAAGTAATATAAAAATAACACAAAAAGTTTTTTTGACGTTAACGTACTCCATGATATATCGCCTGACCAAACATATTGTATATGTAGCACGTTCTGCAAGTTTTAAACTGCCACAAATATTGTGGAGCTAAATATAAGTTAAATATATTTTAGAAATCTGTTGTTTTTAATTTATAAATAATTTTACTTCTTGCAATCTATTAAATGTAATTGTCATTTTATTAAATCTTATCATAGTAAAAATCTCTCAAGAAATGTCTGAAGAGTTTAAAAATACCTTCTTAATTATTTTTAGAAATAATTTAGATTCTTCTGCGACTAAGAAATTCGATTTGATTAATGCGCATTGTGTGCTATTATTCTCGAAAAATCAGTGCACTATATTCTTTTTGCACTAAAAGAAATTAACGATTAAAGTTAACATAAAAATTGTATAATCGCCTACCCATTGCGAGAGATGGTTGTGTGAGCGATAGGTGCCATCGATTCGAATTCCACCGCCGGCATAACAAAAAATATAATGGAGTTTTTTTTTCACTCAAAGATCGCGACACTCCGTCGATCTACAATCGTTTTATGAAACACTGTTTCCAACGATTAAATCTTAATATTGCAAAAGCACTTGCAACAATGGAGAACAAGGAAGAACGAATCCTTGAAACGTTCTCACGGTGCGTG
This sequence comes from Temnothorax nylanderi, assembly GCF_030848795.1. Classification (NCBI taxonomy): domain Eukaryota; kingdom Metazoa; phylum Arthropoda; class Insecta; order Hymenoptera; family Formicidae; genus Temnothorax; species Temnothorax nylanderi. The sequence goes on from NW_027249422.1 coordinate 77,391, forward strand.
AGAGGCACTAACCCGTTCTATTGGTGAGCGTTCGCTTTTATACCCGTATCCCCCCCGTATGCAGACCAACGCATTTGCGACAAGATGGTAGGAAAAGTGAACGGGGGGAGAAGGGCGGAAGACACGCGGTCACTCGCCGACCACGTGCAACGTCTGTTTTTCCCGTCTACGCACCTCGGAGTATACGCAAAGCACAGCTGCTGGAGATCGCGTGTGCGACGCGAAGCATTTTATGTTCGATAATGATGAGATGATCAGATGGACTTTTATACTGGAAATGATGCCATTACGTACAACAAGACTAATTTGAAGTCAATTTTTCCTCTGATATTTGATCGACTGCCACATTTTATGGATCTCGTTGGTTCGAATATTACATGTCTTGGTTGTTTCTCGTTCGGTATAAAAATAAATGAAACATTTCTTTCGCTGCTTTAATATATTATTATTACAGTTGGATGACGCGTGTATCTATATATGTATAAGTTTCTATCCGCGGACATGATAATTTGTTCATTTATCTATGGGTTATCTGCAATTTTTTTTAAATCCATGCACTGCATAGCAGATAACATTTATTTTCTCTGCTGTCAAGGATGTTAATTGCAATCAGCAAAGTTCTATCTTTGTTGGATATTTAAGCTTCAGAAGAAGCACGATGAGCTATTTTCGACATATCGGTTGCTCGCATGATTTACGCGGATGTTGACTTCATTCTTATCCAATCTTTAGGTTATTATACCGTCGAATTGTCATCGTTTTACACATAATATAATGTTAGACGATTTGTCTGATATTCCGGAAGTGCATGATTCAACATGTTGTTCAAATAAATATGAATCGAGATTAGTGCACGTTCGTGATTATGCTATTAAGCGATAACCAGCACATGTTTTACAGTTCTAAAACAAACGGAACTTCGAGTATTATTTTTATTTAAAAAAAAATCATCTGACTTATATATTTGTCGTTTAAAATTTTTATTCAGAAAATCGAGATTATGTTATAGTAATAATTTAATTAATTGAGATATGCATTGCTCGTTGAATAAATCTCGTGTGGGATGATCGAATTACATTTGATTTGCTTGACCTCAATATAACTTGAACAGAGAATATGTTTATCATAATCAGTTTTGGTGGAGGCGTGTCTGCACACTTAATATTATCACTTGCTAAAATTTGTGATATAAATATAAATTACAGATTAGCTTCACAGATATTTGATATCGCGATAAAAAAATTTTGGTAATGATCGATATATGTATAAAGATATATCTCAGAAGTCAAAACAGTTGTTGAGTTACTTTGCAAAATCGAGCAATAAGAAAATGATATCTCGCGATATATCACTCGAATATCGAAAATATTGATATAGACATCTTATCGCTTTAATTTAAGATAAACAATTAAAACTTCAATAGAAGTGCTTTTGCGTATATGATTTAGATTAGCGGTGAGGACATATTAGTGCAAATAATATTGCACTGCTCTATTTGTTTCAAGCTAGAAATTAATAGATCACATGAAAAGTTTCATTTTAGCTTTATACAAAGTTGGTTTTAAACAGAAATAATAAACAAAGGATTTGAGACTTTAATGACTTCATTATCTTCCTGGATTCTCGTTCAACAGACGTTGAAAGTTTGAATAATTAAAAAGTATGAGGAACTATATTTCTAAACCATACACAATAAATGTTAGAGATAAATAAAAAAATTATATATTTTTTCAATTCTACGATTCAAATAAATAATTATTATACTATTTTAGTAGCGAAGTACACACGTAAGAGTCTATATCATCTTCAGTTATTCAGTCGTATCTTGAAATTAAAAAATATTTACATTTCAGAATCCAAAAATAGCATGTAAAGATCAATTAAAAGAAATAATTATATTCGAAGTTTATTATATCTTAATCGTTTTAGTTTTAACTTATACAGTACATGGGAGCTAATAACAATAATGTTTTAATTATTTAGTTATACGCGTTTAGTTATACGCGCTTTTACATAAATGAAAACTAACTTCTGATGTTTTAAATACTGGATATTAACCATTCCGAAGCTAGGTGTTTTAGCACGATTACGCTTCGTAATGTAGAATTGACATTGCTTGAGGAAAACGAAATGATCTCTTCTCTTTCTATCTTACGCTTATATTACTCCTCGATTTTTCTTACGCAGAAATTCCATTTACGATCTGATGTAAACACTTCGAAGATGTATGTGTCACTTGGCAAGACCCACAGACAATTCTTCCTCGACCATTTATATAAGATGAATCGCACACAAGATTTTTTGATGACGCATAGATGTTTCCAATTTTTATTTCTTTTCTTGTTATATAAAAATAAAATTTTTTATTGCTTACAACACTATACATCAGTATTGTGTTATAAGTAATAAATCAGAGGATAATTAGGTGAAATATTATTCACCATTTTTCTCAAAGAGATTAGAAGAGACTTTCTGTCGAGATAAAATGCAATTGAAGAGACTTTCTGTCGAGATAAAATGCAATTAATTAATGTTATCAAATGCAAATTAAAAAGATATGCAAGTTCATTAACTGTCACGGTCATTGAAAGGTCTCGGCAGCTCTTTCCGATAAACTTAAGCTCAATGCTTTTAAAGAATGCATTTTGAAAGCAGACCTAAATTGATAATTTTATTTAAAAAATATTTTCATCTATTTTTGTAGTTTGTATCTAAATAATATAAGGATTATCCGGTATATTGCAATAATTAAGTGAGTACAGTAATTTTGTTGGTTAAGATTAATTTTCTCATTTAGCTAGTAAAGAAAATTCATTCTTAGCTTCGGATCTTTGTATCGTTTTAAATGCCTCGATGGAAGTTATTCTGCATTAATTACCAAGTGTTTACCAGTTTCATCTGTGAAATCATTTATACAGCCCGTAATCACGTGATCTATCTGTAAACAAGTGATGATACTGGAATAGATACGTGCATTACTCATAAGACAGGTTTGGACTCTGTTTCTCGATGATAATCACTCTGTTGACTTTTCTAAAGCTCGCGTTATCATATTTTCTTAAACTGAAGCGAAATGATTTATCACGGAAACAACGTTGGAAGTATCATGATTTAGATAAACGTGCAGAATATCCACGCTCAAACTTGTAAGCTAAGAGTTCTTTCAATTAAGAAAAGCTCACACATATAAAAATTCTTATAATTTTTTAAACAATTAATTAATTTTTCTCGGATTTCTTGCGCAGTAATATTTAATAATAGGCTTCAAATTTATTCATTCGTGACGAAAACATAAAAACATTTGTGCTACAATTTCAACCAGTGAATTGTTGGTTATTCATTTCACTCGTGTTGTAAAAATATAGAGAGATTTGTATCTTTCGTCATACAATTACAGGAAGCATATTATTATGCATTACGTTATGCAACTTGCGTTAATTATGGCGAAGGTGCAAGGTATCGGTATATTTGCTGATGCATGAATAATAATTGACTATGTAGTTCATAAACTCGTTCCGATGTTATCAATAATGTGTTGTTCCAATATTTGCAATAAATTTATAGGTACTTAATGACAATCTGATTAGACATTATTTCTATTTGCAACTGATATATCGGTAACTAGGTCTTAATTAACATTTTGTTGAAATTACAATTATAAATAAAAGTTTACTTGAAATTAAACGGACAACTTGATTTGTTATATTCTAGTACTGCTACAGCAGCTTTAGCAGCCAAGTACTCTTTATTTTTTGTAAATTATAATTACAAGATTATTTCATTTTCGATATTTTTTTCAAGAAAAAACCGATATCAACTTGATAAAAAAGATTACACAATAACATTGTCATGTATATTGGAATACTTTACATAATGATTAAAACGTTAGTAATTAATTATTTTTTTATCGCCGTAGGATGCGTTTACGTCATAGCATTTATCGTTAACGATTTCAAGGTTTGTTTTGCGAATAAATATCATGGTCATTTCTCATCAACTAATCTAAACGTGTGGCTAGTATTACGAAAACAATATCTAATGACGGTAACTATTTAACTATTTCTGCTAGGAACGTTCAAACAATCGACAATTAAAAAAATTATTGGGGCTTTCCACAATACGTGCGGTATTGCTTTTCTAATTACTTATTCGCAAGAATGTATCATGTGTATTTTCTTCTGTAAATTGATACATTTCGTGATGTAGTGCAAGCATTACGGGCTTCGCTTCTTCCTCATCACCTTTGGAACGCTTTCTATTAGCGATGGGTGGGTAGATATAGCCTTGGGAGCTCTTATATTACTTGACCTACTTTAATGAAAAATATCTGTGATAAAGTAAACCCTTTGATAAAGAATTTACGCGCTTAGATAACTGCGGGAGAACTGTTTTAAACACAACGTGAATAATAAACTAAACTGATTTGTTTGCACAAATTAAAAACAGTAAAGAATTATAATACGTAAACTATAAAATGCTCGTAAAGTTTACGGTAAGTTTTAAAGACTATAAAAATGCCATGGAAATCCGAAATGGAATTTCAAATAGCGATGCTGTAGGTGTAGGAAGTTTCTAATATCATTCTGTAGAAAATATCTTATATGACAGTTCTTTTACATCTGTAAGTTTCATGAGCATTTCTATTTGAGCATGATATTTTGGTTGAATAAAATCATTCTATTATTTAATACTGTAGCAGTTTTAAATTAATTTTCTATGAAGTAAACTTAACATTAAATAAATTTTTAGAATTTTATTACATTTTAACAAATAAGGTATATATACACAGTAAAAAATTTTGTGTCAATGGAAAACCATTTAATTCATGAAAATTTCTAGTTTTTATAGTTTAATTAAATTAATCATTCACATAAATAAGAAAATGGAAAAGGATTGACACTACGGTGGCAGAGCTACAACAAAGAATGCATGCAGCAATGTACGCAGCGGCGTTGAACACAAAGGAGCTGTTTGCCACGAGTAGTACGCGTGAAACGAACGCTCGATTCGTTGGTACTTTTCAAAAATAGATCTTGTTATTCCGTCGAGCAGACGTGTAAAAATCAAGAATGTGACTCATATTGATAGCCGGGTGCAATTTCAACCCGAAAGATATTATTGGTAACACATTGTTTGCTTATTTTAATTTGTTATTATGTTATAGATAGGAATTTGCTCGTGATATCATAAATGTTATATATTCTGTAATTAACTAAATATTCTAACAATAAATATATACACCGTCATTTGCGTTAAATAATATAAGACAAAATTTCTGCTTCGTGTACGACATAAAAAAATTTTCAAAATAATAAGTTCAAAATCTCTCTCTTTTAAGGTAGATATTGCAATATTGATAATACACAGCCCGTAAAAACTTGGGCTGTATTTTTGCTCTTTTCACATCACTTCATTGTACGGAAACAGGTCGAGTCACTCACCGTAACGATGCCAGTCTTTGTCCGCACATTCGTAATGCATCGTAGCAAAATCAGCTGGCGTGCAACACAACGTCTTACGGTGAACGCTTTAAGAGGAGAAAATACTCGATACGGCTGAAATTTCCTTCCCTGACTTTCTCATTTAACAGTTGTATTATTTATTTATTTTTCTCTTTCTCTCTCTCTCTCCCTCTCACTCTCTCTCTCTCATTTTTCTCACATGGATTCATGTATCTCATTCTTTTAGAGAGACAAAATTAAAGTAGCTTAATTAGTATAAATAATCGCCTATTCTCTATATTTCAAGTATTCACATAAAGTTTCTTTTATATACATGTGTTTTAGATAAAATATAAAATAAATAAAATTTGTATAATAAAGATGCACGTTTTATAGTTGTACAATATATATTATAAAGTGATCAAGAAAGAGGCAATTATCATGGTAATATTAAGCCCAAAAAATAGTTGTGTTTAATACACTCCCGTCCATTGTTACGCAATGTTGCAGGTTGAAGCACAAGTGCAGTTTTATTTGCTGACTTCGTGTTCCTACACGTGTAAGAGCCGCCTCATATTCTCTCGAGGACACACGACCCCTTTTTATGCCGTATACGTCATGGATAGGTATTCCGAAGTGATCGCTATCCGCAGTTACGGACATCCACTTTTAGAATTGATACTCTTAAAGTTTTGCGATGATAAACACGTAAAGTCAATCGAAGGAAAAAGAGGTAGATTTTTGACGTCATTGCACGTTTCTTGATAACTGATGCCCAATGAACGTCGAAGAACTGATCAATGAAAAATTAACAATCACGATTGTTTCAAGGAAAGAAACAAAATTATATGATTGTACGATCACGTCGATACAAAATATATATACATATGTTAACAATACTGTATATCAACTCGATAATTTGATTATTATAATTATAACAAAAATATAATGCTATCACACGAAGTAGTAACGTGATAGCTTCATATTTTTAATCTTTTAATTTCATCCCAACTTTACAATCATATTTTGATTAATATGACCCATGATTTATCGTCTTATATCTTAAATAACTCAAGATAAATTTGAATAAATTTTCACGTGTTTAGAACTTACATCTCTTTAAGAGGCTCATTGAGGTAAAAAATCGATAATCTGAACAATAATTCAATATCTCCTAATTCAATTGTGGATTAAAATTAATTCTTTGTAAGAACCCATATTGTGAGTCCCGTATCATATTTTGTCTGTCTTCCAAGTATTCAAAGATAGGCTCATCCTTATCAAAACGAAAAACAACCGTAACTCTCTTCGAATAGTCGCTTCGAATCGAATTAACGTTCGTACAATTTATTTCCAAATTTTCGTAAGTCCTCGCTGTTATACCCCATATACCTCGGGCGTCTCAGGGTTAAATCCGACGGACGATATACGTCTCGTGCACCGTGGCGTCGCAGGTGTCGGACAAACCGGAGGATGTGTGCGCCGGCACGGCTGTATCGGTGTACCGCGAAGAGGGGGAAGTCGGTCGATGCCGCGGAACCGTGGCACGCTGGAATCACGTGCACATCAGCAGGCATCCGCGTGTTCGGCCGTGCCGATCCGCTTGGAACACCGCGCTCTCAGCTTCTCGAGTATAATGCCCGCGGTGTTCCAGGGCATTTTTAACCCCCTCGCGCTGCCAGAGCGTCCTCAATCGGAGAATAAGCGAAGAAGAAGAAAAAAAATACGTATATCTGCATTACTCATTCAACACACCGATAAAATCTACATGACGAATGTTCGTTTTTTCCATTCATAATACATGAACACATGTAGCTCCGGCTGTCGTACAGTCATCGCGGTTCACGCAGTTATTTTCAAGTTCTTTGAGTCACGCAGCACTATGACTTTTAAATGCTGTATACTGAACGGAAAAGAAATAAGTTATTTCAACTAGCACTGAGGTACGTGTCAATAAAATTCTTTTATTTTATATTTTAACGAAGATACGCTAAATTTATATATATCGGAAGTGGTGGACGTTTCCAAGTTGGAATGCTGACTCTTAAACGATTATCTGCGTTCGACAAAGTGGACAGTAGGCTAACTGACAAGTAGATATGTCACGGTTATATGTTTCGCTCTATTCATATGGACGATAAATTAACTGGAAGAACATTGACACGTAGTAAAGCCGCACGACTGACATATTCTCAAAAGGAAAAACTCGTGTCTCATGTTTCGCTGCTCTACGCGTCATTTCGCAACTCTACGTACATGGCGGTTCTTATCAAGCCCATCCTATGATATAACTTCAATATCTAGTCACTTCGTTGTTAAAAAATGCGTGCTGTTTTTATGATAGAATATAGCTTGATAAACAAATATGGTCTGTTTACTTTCGTCGCTTATTCATTTCGCATGCTAGTCGCCTGCGAATCGCGTGATTTCTATGATAGCGATATTAATTGCTGACAGGGCTCGAGTATTTGCTGAATTGAAAATATGAGGTCACAAGTCTTTTTATTTTAGAAGATAAGTAGGGATGTATGACGACAATCGTACATGCGTAAAGGACAGCGTTACATTCGTAAAGAGCGTTACATTTTTGAAATAATAATCTCAAAGTAGCATCCTAAATTAATTATTGCCGGTGACGTTTTGCGTTATTTCGTGATTTAAAGAATCGAATTTTACGATGCATTATTATACTTTAATTCCTTGCGAATAAATTTCCCTCATTTAATGTTTTGTTTTTGGCGAAAGAATAAGCGCATTTCAACAATAATAATTTTGTTTGTTAATTGTAGAGATTTAATGACAAGATACATTGGCATAAAATAATGCTTATAAATCACCTATAAACTTTTTCTGCTTGTATTTTTATGTGCAGCTTTCAAAGAGTCTTTGCAAAGCGAAAGTCATGCAACAGAGATCATGAGTAATGCAATTCCGGTGATAGAGCATTGTTTATTTTCAATTTAGATGTATCGACAAATAGAATGGTGTATAATTTCGTGGAATGACTTTACTCCCAGACCGTCGACCTATTCTCAGAGATCAAAACAAGCGTATCCTGCACGCGCGTCCGGCGCGTCCATAGAGAACTCGACGAACGCTTCTTACATCGTTGACGCGCACTGATCGGTCATTCGAATGAGGTCAGCCGTATTCGAAGGTGTTGGGTAGCAAGGCGAGCGTAACGATGAAGTTGCGACGATCGAATAACTTCTCTGACGTTGCCGTCGTTCGTTCCGATAACAAGAATAATATCCTGTATTATGCAAACTGAGCAATCCGTTTTGGACATGATAATACAGATAATCGATTATCAATTACTCAGGATCCATCAATCTGTTTTTCATTAAGTAACTTCCATCAATTTGTTTAATTAATCTTTAATATCCTCTCGTAAAAAATTGTCGCGTTCGTGAGATGTTTTGTACTTCGAGATAGCTCCTTATCAAGCGTTGATTCTGTCACATCACTGTATCCGAGGTGAGGTGTACGTCGTTTATCTTACGCCATGTCACTTACAGTTCGTCACAATAGTGATCGTCGCACAATAGTGACGGTTCTGAGAACGGCATTGTTTATTTTATCGTTATATCATTCCCTAACGGTGACAATAAGAAATTCTTTCTGATACTCCATACTCTACATAACTCTATATGTAATTCTGCAATACAAGCTGTCGCGCATTTTCACGAAAAATGATTTTCAATTCTACAAATCCTCCATCATATACGTCTCATTAAATTGACGTCTCTATTGCGATACGATGACAGTGTTAAACTCCGGAGCATGTCAGAATTACTTCCCTGTAAGAAAGCAATTATACGCTTCACCTTCACTGCCGCTGTCCAGAGGTTGATGACCTAGCGCAACGCGAGAAAGTCTCAAACTTACTTCAGAAAGTCATGTACTTTCCTTGATTGTTTTGTTTTAAATTTTATATAAATATTCTTTAAGAATTTTATTTTGCAAAATTATGTGTATATTTTATATACTTTTATATATTAGTACTTTTTATATTCAGTACATTTTATATAAAAACATGCTGTACGTTAACGTCATTTTTATATCATAAACGCGAAAATTACATACAATTTTAATATTTGTGCTCATTTACAACTTTATTATAAAGACACTAAAATGTTACATTTTATTTTGGAAATACTTTACGATTCAATCGTTTTTAAATTTGTTTCAATTGTTTCTCGGAAGAATAATAAAAAAAGACTTGTTTAATTAAACTTAATTTATATATAATGTAAAAAACGGTTGTGTTTTAACAAAAGCTTCTAATAATAAAATGCAGTTTTATTATTTTACTTTTTTCTCCACACCTTAAAAGTTTTAATATGTGATCTTATGTCTTTTTCTACATTTTGTTATTTTATTCGGTAAAAACTCATATATATCGGATTAAAAATATTTAGAATATATTATTCTATCTTGGATATTATTCATCTCTATATATTAAATCAAATTGCTATTAATAATTGTGTTTATTTAATGCAAAATAATACGAAATGATGTGCCGACGAAGCGCATATTTTTGCAAACAATAACAAACTCGTTGAAATAATAATCGCTATTATATCAATAACAGGCTGTACGAACATTGCAATACATCTAGAACAATATATATGTATAAAAATATAACATGCATGTATAGCAATCAAATAACAGAATACGAAGAAACATTTCATATGTCAAACAATATTACGTCACATCACTTTGTTTTTACTTCCTTACACGTGCTGCTGAATTTAATGGAAATCAACCAGAATATTTTCAAGGATGAGCTTCATAAATGTTCGCAATATTTTCAAAACAGTATAACATTTTTAAAATTAAATATTAATTTTTTTTATTATCTTCACATTAAATATATTCAAGTATAATAACGTAATTTTATTATTATCGAGAAAAGATATTTATCAATGACAATTTTACCTAATTAAGATACGAAACAAGATAATTTTTTTTCAGATAATTGGTTTCGTGTGTACAATATCGAAGTTAAAGATATTTATCGTAAAGATATTTATCGTATTTATTACCGAATAATAGCGGGCTGATAACAGGTTATGCATGATTAAAACTCTGCTTTTCACGATTATTGATCACTTTACGTCGGTTGCTTTTTGGATTTCAGTCAATAACAATCGATTAAACACGATTAATCACTTTGATTTGTGACGCAATTACGAATGCGCAAATATTTCGTGTCTTGAAACAACAGTTCTGTTAGGAGAGTGCAGCAATTAGATGACGTAACGAGCGAGTTTAACTGTAATAAGTGATTTCAAGCTTGTTAAACGATTTCCTTTGAACCTTGTACCAGTTACGTTCAATTGGAGTATTAATGTTAGTCCCACGCAATGTGCTTCGTCGTTATACCGCACGTGTTATTTTTTTGTATTATCCCGCATTGAGCATAATATTAATTACTTATAAAAATTCGATTCGATATAGGAATAAATAATATACAAAACATCTTAAATATGTTTTTTAATTCAATAGTAGTATAATAATGAATGTTAGATTCATCTTTCCATAGTTCATGAAATAAACTTGATAAGTCAGTTTGAAAACATATCATCAATTCAAGGACACATTTGGCTAAATCGATTATTACGTCAATCAGACCATTTCCTGACATGCGAATCGAAATTAAATGCGCATGTCGCAAACTCGGTCTTTGTTTGCACTCACACATGCGCGGACGATTGCCCTAAATAACGAAACTGTTGCTTCAGAAGGGAAAATATTTTTCTAAAATCGTAGAGCAGCGATTCTGCTTTTTGTTGTATTTTCGTTCAGAGCGAATAAGATAGGCAGTGTGCATAGTATTGATTGTTAAGTGACGCGCAACGCACACCGTACACATAGTCCGACAGTCAGCTGTTTGCAAAGTGACAGACAGGTGTTCGAATCGTGATACTGTTGGCGTTGCGGGTAAAATCCGAGCAATATATCTCCTTATGTCAGTAGTATTAATCATTCTACTTGATATAATGGATAAATTAACCCGGTTGTTCATTTTCGCGTATGTTTACTTGATACATCGCGTCGATTTATCGACGATAAAAATCTCTTGAATTAGCTATAAGACGTCACATGGCAGTTATTAACTGGGAAGATAATAAACACGACAATTATGCTGTTAAGAGACGACTGTTGATGACAATATCCAGAACGCAAAAGAAAAATAAAGCCAATGTTTTCGATCAAGGAAAATTATTATGTAAGTAATAACTGTAATACATTATTAATATTAGAACTACGATGAAAGAATTAGCATTAATTAGTATTAATAATGCATTGACGCTTTAATATTTTGTATGTAAATAAAACATTCTTTTATGTTTATAAAGTGCTAATCGAACGAGTTTAAAGTAGAAGGAGAGGACAGAAAGAAAGGAAGAAAAAAAGAAAGAAAGAGAGAGATAGAGAGAGGGGGAGGGAAGAGAGAGAAAGAGAGAGAGGAGAGAAAAAATTTTGTTTTAATAATTATAAAGATAAGTTAGAAAAAAATTGTATAGGCAGTGGATAAAGAAACTATTTTTGTCCATAGTATATTACAACGTCATAAAATCGCTGTCACTGTGCATGATTAATACTACAAATTAAATATATTCTGGATTTGTCTGGAAATATTAAAAATTTCTTCTTCCTTTCTTAGAGAAACACTTAAATTTATGTTTTTTTCCTGTAAGTATCGACTTATATTCTGTAAACACATAACGTACAAGTTGAACAATTCACACACAAACAGTTTGTAAACAGGTTTATCTTAATTCGCAGAAAACACTCGAGCATATTGCAAAGACTCGAAGATATTCTATTAACGTGTATCATACCGTATCCAAAGTTTAATCTATCGATGCCGCATTTTCACGAAATGTCATCGACTCTTCTGTCGGGGGAGGGTTAAACTTTTTCGGGCAACTGCAAGTGGAATAAAAAATGGACGAATCAAGGTCAGACTCTCACCTTGAAGATCGATCGCGTTGATGACGCCGATGGCCAGTGACAACCGCGGGGGGGGAACTGTCAAGGGATGCACGTCAAACTCGATGAACCGGAGTTCGCACCTCCTCGCGAAAATTACTCACTGACGTGATGACTTGCTGGAACGAAGCTTTGCGAGATTCTGATGGGCTTGACGAAGGAGGGCCCACCCGGTGAGGGCGCTTCAAGGGGATCACGCCATCGCGCCGACTCCGAAAAGTCTGCAAAGCTGATGTTGGGTCGCAGATGCCTCGTGGGGAAGGGATGTATTATCGATCGTTCGTACTAGGTGAGGTCTACGGCCTTTAAAAGCCAGATTCTCCTCTCTTGCGATAACTTGTACTTTCAACGGCAAATATAGGTGACGAGAGATGCAAAAACATCATTCCCTTGTTATTTTCATTAATCAAATCTTCCTGTTATCTACGAATCCCTTGACCAATTTGGACTTGATTTTTTCCTTGATAAAAGTGTCGGAATACGTCAATAGTTTTTGGATTAGAAGCCGTAGCATGTCTAGGGATTTTTATGAATTAAGAGTTTCTGGAGTAATAAAAATAGATCAAGCTTTTTTTAAATTTTTTATTCTGTTTCAATATTATACTAATTTTAGAGTTCGTGGATTAATTATAAAAGTACTTGAATCTAAATTTTCAGAATTGTGAGAAAGATGTAAGAATGATAGATGTTCCACTTAAATTGTAACAAAGAAAAATTAATTTCTTTCGTCTCGGAAAAGACGAAAGAAGTTGCTATTGACGATGAAGGATATTTTAGAAGATTGGAAAAAGATAAATAAGTAAAATAGCAATGTGTCAAATCCAGAAGTTTTTTAAATTAAAAAATGATAAGTTAATAAATTTTTTAAATTGATATTAGAAATATTTTTCTAATACTTGCTTCTTACAAATATAAATATAAGCACAAATCACGATCGTTATTGCTAATTCGTATATTTTAATTTATATTTAATATGTCTTTAAAAAATTCTGACAAATATTAATAGAACGTTTTTCGGCACATTATTCTATATATTGAATCGAACTTTGAACATTCAATAAATTTGTTTAAGAGACAATTTATTTATAGATAATTATCTACAAATTTTTAGCAGTTACATGTGTTAGCGGCAGTAGATTATAACGTAACGCCTGGTAAAGTTGAAAAATATTGATAACGATAAATTTTTAGATTTACACATAAATTATTTAGAATACATTCTGGAATATATTCTTAGTTTTATCTTTTTGATTGATTAAAAATTAATTAATTAGAAAAATGTTATATTCCTAATATACATTTTATAATCTATAATTCTATATAGATTGCAACAGCTATGTAGCGACGGTAGAAAATCAAGAAAACTTGTTTTCGACCGAGTTCTCACTTGGTATACTAGGGATTCACCAGTACCAGCTCGTGGTAACGATTGTCCAACATGTAGTCATTATTTAATAAGAAAAATGTAATTTCAAAAATTATAATATCTCAATTAGCGTACATACATATCTCTAAATTGCATAAAACATGTTTTAGTGGTATATAAATCATCTAGCAAGCAATATATGTTAGCAGTATCCCATCAAATTTGATCAGTATATTGTAGGGAGTTGACATATTAACTGCACATTAAGCTTGTGTTTTTACCTGCAAAGCTTTGAGGGATTATATGCATGGCAACATGTAGAAATAATGTTATTATGTGGAATTCCAGAGCTATTATAGTTAATATTTTATTGAGAGAAATGATGCAGAGCTTGATATACAGAAACAAATAAAAGAAATATTGCGGAAAGCTTTTCACGATTCAAAGGATGATTTTTCGTTATGAAGTGTGATCCAATTCGTGCATTCTCCATTGTAACATCTTTCATAAATTTGTAATTTCTCTTGCAATAAAATAGCAAGGAAAGGTTTGCAATAAACGAGCTTAACGGGAAGTTAACTTCAATAAAAATGCTTGGCTCAATGTTAAGGCTTGTCCGTCGTCCTTTGAATATTTGCTGCAATAAATGCGGCAACAATACTGTAAACTTTCTCTGTCGACGGAATAAAGATCTTCATTGTTCACAAATCTCATTTTCCGCGCCATTGGGATCAGTCAGCACAAAAACTACATTCTTCTCTATGAAAACATCCGCGGGCGTATAACAGAATACATTTATTATTTCCAATCGTTTCTCGATAAGACCTTATTTATAAAACAAATGAATTTATGTCGATACTCCTTTATACCGTCAGCGTGAATATGTGATAAAAAATACAAATATTTAATATAAATATCTAAGTATCTATAGGTATGTATGCTTAAAATATTAATATTTTACATTTTTCGTGTAGAAAGAATTCTTGTAAGAATGTCGACCCGATATAGATACAAAGTTTCGACTTTCGCCAATATGTTTACAAATATCCTTTATTTACTACCAACCAATCCCATTTTTATCGGCAAGATGGTTTAATACAAACCCGGTGGAATAACATACGCATGTTTCATGATGCAATCGAAAGAATGTATCAACGAGCGATGCGCCCGTACCTACTCGATTCTGCACGTACCAAATGGTACATGGTATTCCGCGAGTTTTACGGCAGAACTGTGAGGGCATAAAAAAAATTAGACTGCATAATTCTTCTCGGTGATTCTAGGCGGAAATGCACGTATCATCCGTAATCAATGCGAAGCACCCGTAAACGCGAGTCGTCGTAAAATTCAAACGTTTCTCGTATGAAGAAAGGAGTGCGTGACGAGCCACCATAAATTTCTGAAATTTCATTACCGGGTCATTACCGAATTTTACGACATTACACTCACAAGTGAATTCACCCAATCTTTTTTTTGCCCCAGATCTGCCCATTTCACGATCTTTTCCTGGCATTGAAAAATTTTTAATTACGAGTTGGTCGCCAGAATTCGAAAAAAAAGAACATGCATGAAAAGGTTGTTAAAAAAACTATTGAGAATATTTCTTTTGTGAAGCACAGCAGAAAGAAACTATTAAATAATTTGTCCAAAATAAATTAGAGAAATATAAATAAGAAAATGTACGGCGTTGGCAACTTTTTCAATTCACGTTTGAAAAGATACTGCAATTATTTTGATCTTTTGGCATTCTTTTACATTATCTACAGTATATTAAAGAGAATTTTAAAAGTGAATTATGGATTGTTGCAAAATTTATAAATTTATAAATTATATTATATGCATTAATATATAGGCAAAACATATTACTATAATTAATTTTATAAATAGAGAATTAATTATTGTAGTGTGCTTATTAGAAATAATTATTGCAGCGTGTTAATATATATGATAAAAATTACTATTGCGCCTAAGATAATATTAACTAATAAACCTTTTATATCTTATTTTAACAAATATTTTAAAACCATATGTAAAAACTGATATGTGTTTTTTTTGGTCAAAAAATATTTCCTTGTCTACACAAGAACGAGGTTTCCGTAATCAGACACGCAAAGCTTCGTCGACATTCAACTGCGAATTTTACAGTAATTTGCCTGTCTTTTCTGTCTTTCAAGAAGAATCGACAACATCATTATCTATGAGAACACAATGGAATACATTGCTGTGGGTTAAATTGAGAAACATGCACAGCTTGAGAAGGAAAATATATTGAGATACATTTTCCTACGAGAAAGTAGGAAATAATGATGACTTTCACTTTAATATTAAATATATGCAAAATAATGAGTTTATTTTCTGGATAAAAAGAATTATTAATTATAAATTTTTAATATATAAAACATTTTATATAGTTTTGGATAAAAATATAAATATTTTTAATAATTTTAATATTAATATTTATTGTAAAAATTACTTTAAAAGCAGTTACACTCGGTAATACTCAATCGATTATTATTTATCGTACTTTTACACTTATCTGCGAAGTTCTTTTTTAAACAACGATCAATAATTTTTATAATATATGTACTTATGCAACATCATTGACTTTTGTGTCAGACAAAACGTTTAATAATATAAAAAAAGTCTATTTATACAATATATTATTCTCCTGACTCCATTTGTATCATATATTGCGGTATATCGATTATCAGAGGTCCACAATCGGTGACAGAATTACGTTACTAATTTGGCGAATATAATGTATCAATTATCGGTGCTATTGTTGACATAATTATGTCAATGTTTCCAGTATACTGCATCTCTTGAGAGATAATATATTGATTCTCCCTCGAGACCAATTGTCGTGATTCCATCGCGATGCAATAGAATGCATTGTCGTTAGTGACAAAAGAAGATTTGAAAGGGCGTTGAATCTTGAAAAGAGGAGATACTCGAGGATATTTTTGAGAGTGGCAAGATAAGAAATAGGCAGAATGTCGTCGCGGTAATCGGCGATCGTTCTTCGTTTCAAAGAGACGGCCGCGAATTTTTCTCACGTAGACCTTTGCTATTTCCGAAATCCTACTCGCATAGGATGACCATTCTTTTTTTACGTGACAATAAAATAAAAAGACCAAGTAATATGTAAGTAATTCTTAAAAAATAATTAAACATTTATGTTGTATTTTTAATAGTTAAAATTATTTGATATATTAAATTCGTTTATTAGTTTAGATTGATAACCGCGAATTTATATACGTCTGTATTATATTTTTTGCGTAAATATTGTGTAAAATAAAATTATTTCGCAGTTTATTGCAATTATATTAAGATTCTGTATAAGAATATAAAAGCATTTAAATATATATGCATATATTGAACAAAGATATTAAACCGATTTTATCCTATGTCTGTATGCTTTCGCCTCTTCCGAAACTTTACTTCCGCTGTGATCTCTCTACGGAATGGAGAAGAAAGACGGAGCAGCGAATTCGCTGTCGCTGAAAATCGCGAGCGAACGGGGACAAGTGTGATTTGTGAGACGTTTATTCCGCGCGATTGCCGCATTTATTTCTACATGCCCGGTTCGCGCAACTTCGTCCAATGACGTGGAGAAAGAGTATGCGAAAAAAAAGGGAAAGAAACGAAGAAACGCGGCACGAACGAACGAGCTATACCGGAGCGCCGATTATTCGACGTATTCTAGATTATCTCTTCATTTCGCCGCGTTTCGCTCGTACACGACGGCATTCTACGTGTTCGCAAAATCTCGTTTCCCTCGCAGACGAGAAGGGAAGCAAAAAATATTTCTGCATTGAAGAAGCAGAAGAATGTAGGCTCAGCGACTATCCTCTTAGTAAAAGCTTGCAAGGAGATCCACGCAAAGGTGCACACTTTCAAGATAAATTAAATAAACACGGATAGACTTTAGTTATAAATAAAGATTTCTGTCCAAAATATAACAAGGTAAAGTTGTAATTCACTTAAATAAGTTTTATTGAAAAAATAAAAGAGAGATTATATTTATATATTATAAAGAAAGTTATAACGACTTTTTATTGTAACAGGATCTTGTCACATTATTGTATGTTTTCATATAACCGTATTTAGAGTTATACTTGAACTTACTTTATTCTGTACGTGCAAAGTTTGCCTCTCCCATTAATAACGACATAAATATAATCTTACAGGTTTGGGCTTATCTCTTCTGCTTCTCAAGTACAGATTTACAAGGCCGGAAAGAAAAGAAAAATATAGAAACACAACCAAACTTTTCATGGGAAGCAAAGAAGAGATAAAGATATTCCATCATTTTCAATTAGAGATACAACACCAGTTAAAAGTTTTCATATAACATGAAAACTATCTTCTCGATTCTTCATTCACAGTTCAGACTCCACGTGTTCCTTTCTCACGAACGTTTGCTGTTTCACGTCATTTTATACCAAAAAAGAAGCTCGCTGCATGCTTCTATATAAACTTGAATAATGTGTTTTAAAAGCGCGTCATTGCCAACGGTCAGTTATTTCGCGCGTGGGGACCGACAGATGAACAGATTAATGAAATACGCTTAAAGACATACGTTCTGCTAATACGTATAAATTGGTTTTTATTTTTTGTCAAGCAATATCGAATTCGCGCGCAGCGGACGCTATGAAAATCGGCTCGGCCGTCGATCAGCATGACGCGCTTCGGCAATAGTATTCGCGGATCAACACCGCAATCGTCGGACTATTGTTTATCAATAAATTTTCCCGAGAGGATAACCAACAAGAATAATGGTGCATTGATTGCAACGAATGCGTGGCATTTTTTTTAGTTTTTGTAACATTGTCAAAAGCAAACGCGAAGCACATACAGTTTCAGGTAAATCGCGTGTATGTATACGTGTATATTGAAATATATATCATAAAATCAAATGTTTTTGTTTGATATATATCGCTAAAGTAATATTATTACTCAACGAGTCATTAATAACAAGCAAATAATGGCATATCAAAAATATAAATAATTTTCTTTTATCTCCTCGCAAGATTTTTTTCATTTGTTACATAAAATTGTTCTAAGCGTAGTTTAATGATAAAGATGCACCAAACAAATTTTTGCTAAGAAAAAAATTATCTATAAATTTGATAGGAAATATAGCTCTTTGCTATTATTATGATTATATTTTCTAGCATACTAGAAATATACCAGAAAATATTTTAGTACACTAGAAATAATGTACTCGATTACAAAAGTATATCATTATATACTCTTATAACCAAACTTGGATATTTTATCTCGAACGACGAGATAAAATACGCATCAGGTAAAACATAAGTATGGTCGTAACAATTCGCGTCTCGGAGTCTTCGTTTTCATCGAGATATGAATCAGGTGATTTCTCGTTCTATATAGCGTTTTGATTTTTCACGATTAAGGTAGAAAACTGAAAAAGAGTAGATAAACCGTGAGAAAGTACAATTATCGTTATTTTGCATGTTGAATTGCCTCTCTTTCGGCTTCAACGCACGCACCGTGCGGTTACTTACATTTACATCTCACGGAGCGAGTAAGATTGATAATACCGCCGAAGACGAATTATGGTACGACGCGCTCTTCCCTCTCTCTTTCCATTTAATTCGTCTGTTACTTAATAATTCAGTGCCCTGCAGAGAATTTCAAATCAGCTATTTAATTCCTCAAACCCCGTGCCTCCGTCACATCTATCAGTCGTATTCTTCTTTTTGTTACTGCACTACTTTAGCAGAATATATGAAATTTTAATATACTATCATGTTTGTATGACATTATGACGAAGAATCTGTAGCTATTATGTCATATTTCGTAGCTTCTACACAGGACGCGGGTTTCAAAGGAGAACATTGTCCCTGAGAAAATATAGAAGATTGACTTTTTAAAATGTTCTTTTTAAAATAGTCTATCATTTTATAGAATATATATGATAATTAACAGCAAATAATTTTAGAAAAAGAGTTAAAATCCTCAGAATAAATATGTTATATAATTTTTTACATAATAAATACTGTGTAAATATGTATATACATAAAATTTTTCGTGAATGCTGATCCTTATGCATGATCCTTTTTTAATATTTTTATTCAAATTTATTTGGTTTCTTTTAATTTATATTAAGTTAATTAGATTAAAAATTTAGTTAATTAATTTAATTAACAAAATTTATTTATCATTCAAGTGTCAGCAGTTGCCGATGAAAAGTTGAACGCGATTTATTTTAAAAAGCGAACAATGCGGTGAATGCACATTTCACTCGCATACTTCTCTCTGTTTGCAACAATCGTTTGATTGACGTAAAACGCTGCGCGTTACATGACTTTCATCAGCAGAATGTGGTAGATCAAAAGAAGTGAATAAGAGCAGTGGAGCAGTCGATCATTTGATGGGATTAGTTTGCCATTTCTTTCTTCTCTCTTTCGTTTTATTCGGCTCACAGTTATTCACAGTCTAGATACGATTTTAATTCTTATATAGAATTATAATAAATATTAAAGACGATCTATTACTTCGATTAACCGTGATTTATTGAGTGTATTTTAAACTTTTGGCTCAGGCTACATACTACTTTTCATTTTCTTTTACTAATTAAATATATTGTATAAATATATAAATATATAAATATGTTTGGCTATATACATAATCGTGAGTACCTTAATAATAAACATATTGAACTATTTTATAAATATAAGAGTATTAATAAGCGGGATGTCATAAATTTCTATACAATTAACTAAATGGCAAATAAAAGCAAGGAACGCAGGAGAGGTAAGGTACACACATTTTCGCGATCTTAGGCGAATTGCGATGATATTAAATTCATATTCACGTTCAATGTACATACCGAAATGCACACATTTCCTCGTCTACCATCGTACGAAAGATCCTCACAAAAGAGTTCGTATATCCTCAGTGCATCTTTGGAAGCTCCCATAGCTCTTGTTAAACGAAACGAGAGTTGTGCGAGAAAGCAGAAAGGGAAATGCAGTCAATAATACCGAAGCAAGAATCGTCGGGTTTCAATATTACTTCGGGCAAGAAGTTATTATGTTTACGTGTACACGCACGTGTGATGCTTCTTTTGATCATATACGCATACGCTGTATATTGCAAACATTTGTTCAATGAATAAATGACAAAAGGTCGGCGTTAACAGAACACCGAACTAATTTAAATGTAAATTGTATTCTTTCCATAACGGAAAAACAACAAATTTAACAATGTTATATTGTTTTTACAAATGTTTCCTTTTACGCTTCAAGCGAGGATACTGACGCGGACAATGTAACATAATTTCTTGTTGCCACAACGATATTATAAAAAGAAGACGTCCATAAATGTGAAATGCTTATGGATTATCGGAGCGGTAAGGTATCATAAATTTTATATTAAAATTGTCATCGAGTTAGAATGATGCATGTCATACTAGAAAATTATATTGTGTAATCGAAACCCCATTAAATTAATTTCTGCTTTATCCGTTTAATTTATCTGTCGGTTCTGTCGACACGGACAAATTGACAGAAGCCACGACCGGCTTTGCGGTGAATCTAGCTTACACTGTGAAGTTCAGCGAACGATTATTACGTTATCAATGTGATGCTTCATAATTTTCGCACGATTCACCAGTAATCAATTATGCGTTATTCGATGATTACCGGCTGACGATGTTGTAACCACAATGTTGTTTTATTTAATAATGCTTTAATATTCTGATTCTAGTAGTACAATTTTAATAAGTCGTACAATTAAGTGAACATTAACATTTGTAAAATATTTTATGAGTTGTTTAATGTGTTTACAAGGAATATAATTCTAACTACAATATTATGTATAACAGCGAAGAGTAATATACAAATTTTATGCAGACTAAACTTGAAAAAATACTTCACATATATAAAGAAAGAATTGTATATAGAAAGATTAGCAAAAGATTTTCAAAGTCCTGAGAATAAGGTAAATAACTCTTGCGCTATCTTATTTATTGCAATGTTACGTGTTATATAATTTAGACCTGTAGCCTATTTAGGATTAATTAGATCTCCAAGCAATTTAGTAATATAATATTCGCGATTTTATTTACTTGTGTCATATTTATATAAGCTACACTTTAGGATATTTTGCAATAAACTAATAACATAACGCGTATGATCTAAATAAATGTGTTTAATATATTTGGCTTCTAAGGCATAATCACCACTGAATTTTGTCATGTGTGATCGATATCAAAGGATGCGAGTACGGCTGCCGAAAGTGTGTTTTCATTCGTTCCCACTGCGGAATGGTGCATTCAAGCGGGAATTCTTGCATTCAGGAACAGCGTATATTGGCATTGTGAATGCACTCTTTGAAAGCACTGGCAGTCGCGCGTTCCTAAAATTTCGGGAGGTAATCTTGTGGAAAATACTTCCGCCGCGCAATGCGATAACGCGCGATTATCCCGAAGAAATTTTATTTGTCGATATTGGTGATTGGATCAATTGGCCGATTAACAAATCTTCTCGCGAGTTCTTTGATAATTTTCGAGAAGCGTAAAAATTACACGCGAGTATAGTAGATAGTTTTCAACATCCTATTACTTTGCAATCTTTATATCTTGGAATATGTATTAACAATTTTTTACCAAATATATTTAATATAAAGATTATAAAAAGTAAATTATACAAAAATAAAACTGCTTTGCTCTGTTTATCAAAAAATAAATATGATAATGCTCAAACTATATATTTTGTAGCATGTTTGTCTTATTTTTCTTGAAATGTTTCTTTTCGGATAAAGAATAATGTTGCTTTGATGGTTCATATTTTATTCGTAGTGATGTTTTCACGCATATAAAATTTCTGTATCACTATAAAATGGTAATATAATAATAATAAAAACGAATAACTCGAAATTTGTTTATTGTAAAATATTATATTCAAAAAAATCTGATCAATATACACTGCCACATACATTATGATAAAGTTTCAAAATAGAGACACTTATATTCACAACGGAGCACATCGAGAATTTAATGATACAACGAAATGTACGGCTTTTGGTGCCGGGTGTTTCCGTGAATTCGGAATAATTTTACGAGAAAGTTACATTTTCTGCTTTACGGAGATAAATCGTTTTTGCTTTGACCGACGTTACGAAGTTGGTTCGAAAACCACATATAGCTTGCAGAGTTTCGCTGTAGGCTAGTAGAACCGAAGTCGATGCGTTAACAAAATTTAATCTGTAAACGTAATACTCGATTTCCGCGTTCTCCAAATGGCATATAGAAGTTAAAGCTGGACTTACAATCGTAAGCGAGGATTAAGATAAGCTTATAACGGAGGTGGGGCGCTATAATTACCTAAATTTTACCCACGCTTTCTCGCAGGCCGAGTGATTACAAAGACTACTAAGAGTTTCTCAGTTAATTTCCCGAAGCCAAATAAATTATACGAAACAGAAATTATGAGTTTCGTGAAAGGATAGACTTTCATCCTAAACTTGAATATGTTCATAAGCGCGGATCCAAGTCTTCTGATTTCAAGATTTTGTAAATAGTTAACATTTTCTGCGTAATATATTAATTACATATTTATAATATACTTTCTGTTTACGGAAAAATGTACTTCTACATAGATACGGTTAAAATATCTTCGTCGACCGTTTTACATTTCATTTGTTAGTCAAGTGGCTCGAGTATGGTAAAATGTCGCTTTTATTTAAACATGTTCTTGCATCTGTATAACATTAAAAAACAATTGATGCTAAAAAATTGTTACATCTCTCTTCCCCGCTAGACGGCTAGACGGTAGAACGTAGCACAGATCAACCGAAATGCTAAACAAGGCCAGCTGAAACCGCGCGCGGTGTTATTCATTGCGCTTTTCAAGAGGCGCGCTATATTTCTCGTCCAGTCAAGACCCGGATTACTTGGAATGAACAGTCGAAAGCGCGACCTGCAGTACGGGGGGGGGGGGGAGGGGGGCTTACTCGTCGTTACGACAAAACATGAAATACGCGTTAAGCCTTCGCGAAAATGACTTTGCGTAGAATACACGTCACGGTGTACTTCCTCCTCCCGTAAATAAGGAAGGCGAAACGTTTCCGTATAATGCACCGGGATCGTCAGTGAGTGCAATATTGCAAACGACAAATGCATTTCCGCGTCGAGTTTCGAGGCTGTGTGAAAATGCACGATAGAAAAAACTTTATGGAAAAGCTATTCTCGCTTACTACTTAAATGGTTGCTTTGTTATTTACATGCAAAACGTGAAATAAAATATAATTAAAGCGCTGACATTTATTTTGCATACATGTATAAAAGTGTGCATAGGTTTTTATATTTACACTTGTGTTCAATGTCATTTTTAGCAATATTGCCGTCTGTTTTCATGTTTTATTTATATATTGTTAATCATCTATATAGAGGGGTAAAAACCACAGTGGTGTAAGTCAAATTTTTAAAAATATTTTTTCGTGTGCATAGATGCAATTTATATATTGTATAGATTGCATCTATGCACGCGAGAAAAAATTTAAAAAAATTTGACTTACACCACTATATGACTTTTGGCCCTCCATATATAAAACATATTTTAAACGTTAGCCAAGAGTAATACTCAATATTAATTCCTAATACAACTCAAAATAAATGGAGAGAAATGGAAGAGATGGAACTATGGATTTATATTTAATATTAATGTCACCTATATTTGTTATAAATAATATTAAATATTAAATATTAAATATAATGCCCAAATATTAATTTTTATCTTTTATTAATTTTTATTTATGATGCAGTGCAATAAATAAGAATATAAATAAAAACCAAACGGTTACTTTTAATATGTATTTAATTAAGTATGTTAAAAATTTTATGTAAGTTTGCTCAATATAAAATAATTATTGTAATAATGTACTGTGTTGTATTTTTGCGTAAAAATCACCAGTTTTCCGAATAGATGATCTTGTTAGCTAATCTACACAGAAAGAAAATGATGTTGTATGAACAGCATCAGTGTAATTGAGATAAAACCTATTGATGCAACATCAATATTAATGAACAAAAAACATTAGATAATTGTTTTAACAATTTAAATATTTGGTCCAATAATATCCAATTGAATTAACTATTTATGTTTGTGGCAGCTCGTGACGTCGACGTTTAATTGAAGCAATTTCTTTTTCCGTGTACGGTATGCAGCTGATAGTAGAGTTCAAATGCGAATATAACTTCCACAGGTGAAAATCCTTTCTTGACAATTGAGAAGATTTGCAGTATTGACCGGGTTCCGCAGGCTGTAACGCCGACTTTCGCCGACGCTCGCTATGTACCTTCTTAACGAATAGTCTTGACGTAAAAAAAACTCGTGATACCAGGACCCAACTTCTACCACATAATGAGGATGAATGCATTAATACGCCCTTTTATATAGCGGTTTTTATTACCTATCGTAGAGATTCTTACTTATGGGTATGACTGGGGCCTCTTAGTTCTCTCCCGGGCAGTTGGCGAAGCTACCTAAGCGTGCTTGCAAGCACTCGCGCGAAAGGTCTCGCCTCGATGCGTGTGCGAGAAAGTATTAACCGAGTTGCCGTTCGGCGCTCAAGAGAAAATGGTAGTCGAGTTGCTGTGCTGTCAAGCGCTCAGTAATTCATAGAACTGCCACAATTACAATTAAAAATATTAATTTTATTACTTGGATTATTATAAATTGTAATATAGTACTATAGAATAATAATACTTGAGGGTTCAAATTTTATCCGGGAAAATAATTGGTTAAATATATATATAACTAATAGAAATTAAACAGTTATGGTTTAAAATATAATAGCATTAACAAACATCTCAACTTGTGTTAATTCAACAACAAGTTATAAGTACATAGATGCTACTGTATATCGGTAATTATACCCTATACATATTCGACATGCGATATGTCCAGGAGTTTGTATATTTACTCCATTCACACTAGTCGTGAAAATATGTTTATTCGGTTAGAATCGTTTCATTTATTAAGTATTATAATTGTTTAAATATTATTTAAAATATTTTGAGGTTTTATTTGGCAATAAGATTTGAAAAAAGATATCTTTTCACTCGAAATATGCTCATTGCTAAATTAAAATTAATAAATATTCATTAAATGTTTACAAAATGTGTATTAATTAACTAATTACAAAACTAATTCGCAAGTTGATATTTAACACATGTTTATATTATAATTAATTGTTGATATAGATAGAATGCAAAAGCGTTAATAAAATATCAAATGACAATAATTTGTTAATGAAACGTATGTTATTAATTAAATAAACAAATGTATTTTATTCATTTTCGAAAATTTTTCGAAAATACATGTGTATTCGCAGACACACATGTAATGTACAGCATTAAGTTGCTGTTATCATTATCGTTATCGTTAATGTGGTACAGAAGTCGTTACCGATCGCAACTCTGTGCGGAAAATTATCGGCATTGATATGCATGCCGTATAAGAACATACTATAAACATATGTAAGCACTTTAAAAGGAATAATTTGCGTCAGTTTTACAATAGTACGAAATCTTTGGAAAATTCTATGTTGCGAATCTGCGTTGCATCAGCTGCATTCAAATTATCTACGTTGCACCGTATCAAAAAGAATTAGGCCACCGTTTTCTTATTTCGCGAGAACATCGCGCGGATATTGAATGCTAATTAAATTTTGTGCGACGTGCGCGAAGGATATAACGATAGGAAAGTATTATCAATGGACACAATAAGGGCGGTGCGAGTGTATCATGAGCGTGCGTCGGATTTAAAATGTAAATCACGTACATGCGCGTACACATTAATGCGTAATTAAATGTTAATATATTCTGCGAGCGAAAACGAGAAAGATAGAGAAGGGAGGAGAGGACAGAGAGAGAGAGAGAGAGAGAGAGAATGTGCACAAATTAATATGTTTGCGAGGCGGGTTAATTATTCTGTATTTCCGTACGCTCAAAGGTTCTTTCACAATTGCCAGCATGACTTGGCATGATATATAGCACTATAAGTGGTGTTAGTGCTATATTTATATTTCTTTCATGTCGTGCGAGCACTTATTGTTACAATATTATTGCAATATATATTCCTTCATTCATTGCGCGAGCAGTTGAGGCTTAAAGAAAATTTTGTATTATTAACTACGGAGCTTTTAAGATATGCTTTCTACACAGTAAAAAATTTTGTGTCAATGGAAGTCCACTCTCAATTTTGTGTTAAAATAACTCATTCATCGTGTTATTTTTGACATTTAGAAATGTTATAAATGTCGATATAACATTTCTAAATGTCAAAAATAACACAATGAATGAGTTATTTTAACACAAAATTGAGAGTGGACTTCCATTGACACAAAATTTTTTACTGTGTAACCAACTCAGTTGCAAAAGGTATACTTATTCTTAGATGTGACAGACGTTAAAGCTAAGTAAAAATGGAAAATTCATTAAAGGGGTTGCACGTAAACAGGGGAAAAATAGCACATAAAAGAAAGGAGTCGATCTACATGTGGCGATAAGCATGTACGCAACAGTTTGTAGAATGAACAATCCATAACAAAAGCCTAGTTAGTAAATCTAATCATTGTTGTTAATGTTTCGGCGATCACATGCGTTACGGAGTACACAATCTCCCGAAGAAGCTATCGTTAATAACTATTATTAATATTAGAATAGCGTAGGAATGGTCACTGTTTCTAGAAATATCTATCACAGTTTCCTGTTTCCACATATGGAAATGATAACTGCTCTTATTTAACTGGTGATATAAAAAAAGTTGACATAGTTAATAATAAAAAAATCTCTCATATCTTATTAATGTTTTGGTTCTTTTTTAGACCGTTTTTTATTAATTATTTTAAACTAAGATATCTAAAACATAAAAAACAGAGGAAAAATTATGATATTAAAATTAATATGTTTAATTTTATTTATTTTACATAAAAATAGGAGCTAAAATTTAAGTTCTGGAATTTGAGATACTTTGCTGGAATTTGAGATACTCTGATGTATTAAAAGTTGAAAAAAGTATTCGTTAATATAAATGTAATTAAAACTTGCAACAGTCGCAACATTGAGGTTCTATAGAAATCTTGGATTAATTTATCAAACTTTGTAGTTTTTAAATAATAAATTTCCATATAGATAATTAGCTTGTCGATAAGCAAGCAATTAGTCTGAAATAATTTTTTGCTAATATCTTGTTCTCGATATATGTTGCTCATTTGAGCTGTTAGGGAATCCTCACAAGAAATACCGCGTGCAATGCGATCCGACTACGAATCGTTCAATATAATTGCTGGATTTAATTACTGCTTTATTGGTATGTGCATCCGTAGCATTTGCGGCGTATCGAAAGCGCGAAATCGCGAAAGCTCTCCGTTTAATTGGCCAACCTGAAACGCTGCAAATCGCGCGAAGAATGCGTGTGTGTTTCCCCGGCACAGTCCTGCTAATATTTTTTCACGTAATTGTGCGAAACACGTAATTTAATTTTATTACTGGAACAGATTGAACTTAATGCGTGTGGAATATGTGAACACAATATTTTTGTATTTCTAACAGATCTAACACTTAACGCTTTCCGTTAAATATATTATTTCCTTAATTTTATAAATTTAAAGAGCATATTAAGAGATAAATAAAATCTAAGAAATAAAGAGAAAGAAAAACACTTCTTTTTGTTTAAATTCCCGGTAAGCAGGGGACAATGAACTGCGTGGCACTCATCCATGAATAATTGATAATTTACAGGTCGAGTATGATCTCAGAATGTAAACGCTGTTGAGAATGTAAAAACCCATTACAAATTATCGTATAATAGCTGTGAGAGCTTTTCTCATATCATTGAGACAAACGAGTGCGCGATCAAATTTGCAATAGTGTAATCAACATACAGAATTAATATTAAAGAAAGAGAACACAAGAGCGGATTTAATTTCTTACATCTTAAGAGTACTTGGTAGATTCTTTAGCGAAAATTTGAGCGATTTTTAATCTTTTCCTTCTATTCCTCTGTTTAAGGACATCTCTCCGAAAGATCCGCAAAGTCTGCGTAGCCGTTAGTTGTTACGCTGCTATGATTTGGATTCTCATACGAGGAAATGCGAAACGCACGCGTGAGATATTCGGTGCATTTGTATTCATAGGCAAACACCCATTACCGTCTCCTCCTATAAGGGGTGCACTTATTTTTCTTACTCGCATTTCCATTAAACTCTAAGGGCGAGGCCTAACTTAAAGGGGGTAATATATTCCCCTCTCTTTGTTACGGACGACTAAATTACGTGGTACTCTACCGGCAATTACCAAGTCAGCAACCCATTAAGTGAAGTATGCTCCGATGAGGGGGTACTGCGCTGAAATCTTTCTGCCCGGAATATAAAATTAAGCAGGCAGCCCAACTTCTGAGAAAGAGCATACGGGAGAAAGAGAAAGACGGGGAGGAGGAAGATGAAGAGCGCGATAGCAAGACAGAATCAAAGAAGCTGCAAATTGCAATTAACTACATTCACTCGAACTTGGCGATTTGGGAAATAAACAATGTTATGAGATTTATCAAAATATAGATTAACGAGCTTGAGATATATCAACAAAATCCATTTTATTCCGTAATCGCTTCATTTGCTGCGTCGTTATCTGACGATGAAGTGCGATATTAACGCGGTCGTAATTAGAATCGTTTCTGTCGAACGTATATGAAGACCGTCCGGTGAAGAGCGCGTTCATCATCCGACGAAATTGTCGCGCGCCGACAGCAAAAACAGAGGCGAGGACACGCTCCCTCGCGTCCTCATCCTCTCTGTTATAACATAGCGCCATTTTTATAACAGATGACCCGTCGGTCCGGATGCTGTGCCGGACGGGCACCGACAAATACCCACGCCGCCACTGTAAAGTTTCGGGTTGGGCGCGGTCGGAAAAAAAAGAAGGGGAAAAAATGGAGAACCAGGCCTCATAAATATTTAACGACTAAAGGCTGCAGCCCCGCACACGAATTTTATACCGTCCCCGTTGTTTCTCGTTGGCTTCAACGAAAAAGAGGAGCCGGAATACTTTCCGTCGCTGCCCTTAAGCAAGCCTTCCCTGAAGGATAACACCGAGACTGGTTTATTCGGCGCGGAAAGGCGGAAATGTACGCTTTCTGATGCGGTCGTAATGTGTGTACTTTGGTTCGCGTCGATCTAATTACTTCCGGTCTTTATCCTTATTTTCTTTAAGTAAAGAGGAGCGGTCGAACACAGACGAAAGGAAAGGAGGAAAGGAGCTGGCAGGGAGAGAAAGAGAGAGAGAGAGAGAGAACCCATTCAATAAAATTAACAAAAGCAAATTGTTTAAAGCAACAACAGTCAAAGGATAATTAAAAATGATACAAAAAAGTTATATATTTTCAATTGGACAATCCTAAAAGTATCAATGCGTCCACACAACTTCATAAAGGAAAAATGGATTTAACGTTGTCAAGAATTTATAAATGAAAGCATGTATATCGGACCAAGAAAGAAAAAAAGAGAAAAAATATAAATTATTAATTATATAAATTTACTAAGCAACTATATAATTTTTTTTTGAAGAAGCTATCTTGCATATCTAAAAAAATTTTTATTCGAATCTACGTCATATAAAAATTTATTTTTATTTCATTTTGTTCTCATTCTCTCTCTCTCTCTCTCTCTCTCTCTCTCTCTCTCTCTCTCTCTCTCTCTTCTCTCTCTCTCTTTCTCTTGCGTCGCTTTTTCACTATTTTTCAGTGACAAGCGGAGGCTTATAGATGTTGTTGTCGCGCTGGTTCGCGGATTAAAATTCTGGGCCATTTGCATTCTACAATTTCCTCGCAAGAGCACGATCGCCGATACGAATGCAGCTTCTTCGTTTCGTGGCGACATTTATATCTTGGTCTCGCTGTTTTCAAGCAAACTTTTGCGTTTGCAAGCGGTTAACGGAGGGACCGCGGTGAAATGCTCACAGCGATACCATCATGTTGTATAAAATTTTTGCCAAAGGTATAAAGGGTAAACTAGGTTAACGCTACATTTATAAATTTGGAAACCTGAGATATCAAGATTATTTAAAATCTTCTTAATTAATATAATGTATATAGATATATTTATAAAAATAAAAATTATTTTAATAAAAGTGCCAAAAAAATAGCGGATTAACTATATTTAGTGATATAACGAAATCTTTTCTTAATTATGTTTTACTATATAATTTCTAAAATAAATGACTCATATGTGTACACTAAAGCTTCATACAGTTTATAAGCTTTAGGATGTAATTGATGAGCTTGCTTTACTTAGAAGCATTATTCATTTCTTTTTTAAGCAAAAAACTTTTGAAAATAACTTGCGGTTTTTGCTTATAAAATGTGATTAAATATTAAAAGAAATTTCTATTATAGATTTGCTCAATATCTCACAAATAAGATTAATAACAAAAGAAGAATATATATAATGAGGCCTATTACATTAATTTAAATTCAATACTTGGTAAATTTTGCATATAAAATAATAATAACAAATGGGAAACGTACAAATGTATATCGCTTCGAGGATATTTAGCATCCGAAAATCTATAAAAGCCGCTTCATATCGATTGTCTATATCGTCTATAGCAAAAAACCGTACCGTGACGTATTTCGCGAGCGTTCTAATTTTCAGCCAAACGTTGCACGGTAAAGCTTTTTCCTGCAACTTTTCATAAATATGCATGGAAAGTGTGGTTTCGGTCCGTTAAATCACATTGCCAGAAGAGTGAAAATTGTCTTGGGGAAAAAGAAAGCGGATAAGTACACCGTGTGGGCACCTGGGGAGGTCGCACAGCATCCGACTTGCCAATCCCGAAGCCTGAGCGCGCGGTGTACGTGCGCCGGTACATGGAATAGGTGAGCGGGGTGGAAGAATATTTCGCGGGGGATATTCCCTAAGAGAAGAGGGTTTTCTCGTACAGGAATGCCGAAACGTGACGCCATCATGGCTATCTGGGAAGAGCATCTGATCGTCGACGCTGTTCCCGGCAGAAAAGGTTAAGCTTTAAAATTTACCACCGAGATCAGAGGCACAGTTAGATTCCTTTCGATAAAGACACAATTTTTAAGGTGAAGCTGAGAGAATTTCTATCGGAGTTGAAACTATTCGATGCTGCGCTCGTGTAATATCCGAGCGTGTAATATCCACGTCATATTATTATTGGAATATCTATATTTGTTTTTTTTTCATTATTAATATTAATTAATAAAATATAAAGTAAATTTTTATTTTATATTAACACAATTTTTTTTTTAATTATAAATTGATTACAAGTCATTATCTTCGATTGTACTTATGTTTTGTTTGATATACATTTGACGTTTGTCAATTTTTAAAAGTTGGTTTTAATTATATAATGGAACATTTGCGTATATGAATAATATAATAAAAATATTATATTATTTATGTACGCAAGTATATAATAAAAATATTACTCAAGCATTATTACAAGGCAATTTTCGAAAAGAAGGTCGTGTGGTGAACTTCATCTATTTAGATCAGTAAAATATTTATACCGATAGAACAGCAGCCGATGTTGCATAATTACTGGCTATGAGTTTTGCATCGGGAAAGCCGATCGGTGAATAGTGGCTCTGCGAGATTGTGCTCCGATGGTGTAAATATTTTAGAATACCGTTCGAAGGCTCCATGCATTTTAGATCGTCTGGTTTTGCATTCCGCAGCCTACCAACTCTCTCTCTCTCTCTCTCTCTCTCTCTCTCTCTCTCTCTCTCTCTCTCTCTCTCTCGAATGTATCCAGACTCTACCTAGGATCGACCCGTCTCTCGCGTTGCACGAACAGGGCCTCTTGTAATGCAATATCCTTCGAAATGATTCGCTTTCACGGCACGCGTACCATCGCAGCGAAAGGTTCCTTGCGCGTTAAATATGCGAAACCGAATATTCTTCGAGCGCTGGCGCACTTTGTATAGCGAGTCTTTAATTACTTTGCGAAAAGATTGAACCTTGTCACCGATGCGGTCCGCACAGTAATTCGATACACGAAGCGAAGAAGACAGCGCTTTAATCCTTTATTGATCCTTACGAGGTATTGTCGCGCGAAAGATACATCGAGGTGTACCGAGTATCAGTACCGATAGAAAATTCGCACGTGTATTTCTAATAAAGAATTTATACAGAAAAGAAATACAAGAGTCTGGCACAGTTTCTCTTTAATTATTTTAATATTTGATAAATTTTGGAATTAAGAATAAAAGATATGTTTTCTTTATATTTTCCACAGGTTTAAGCATTACAATAATTTCTTTTTGAAATTAATAGGTATTTGATCTTAATTGAATAAATATTCTTTTTTTTGGCAGTTTCGAATTTAAGATATTTGATGTCTTCAAAAAGTTAAAGTAAATTGCAAATAGTTTTCTACATCATAAAGTTTTTATTTGAAATATTTCTTTGTCTATCTTAGGATACCCACGATCTTAGGATACTCCATCAATATGAAAGATATCGAGGCAGTTTCGATGGGTGATTTTTTATCTTAAGCTGTTCTACAAAATATCTGATGACGCTCAAAAAATTGGAGAAATAAGGTCGCGTTTTTATATCGAAAAATCAATCAATTTATGTACGAAAAATATCTGTATTCTACATAAATGTTGTAATAAACACTTTTGTATTAAACGTTTCCTTTAGAGTAATGAATTTTTGACATTCTTTGAGAGTTATGTATCTTGCAGCTATATTGTTTCATGTACAAAGTATATTTTCAATAAAATCTTATGTCTCAATAAAATTTTATACATGGTTTAATCTACTGATCGACAGATCGGTGCTTTTTAGAGAGGCACGAGAATTTTATTATATTCTTTATTATATTATATTATTATTTATATAATCATATAATTTCATTATTCTTTTCCCTCTTATTTATAAGAAAGATATACACTTTATGCATATTTTCTCTCAGTATATTTATTCTTTTTATTTCAAGAGTTCAAGCTGTGGCAATCAGCATCTCGTATTATTATAAATCAATTTATTGGGGCTAGTGCGCGGAAATGCAAAGATCGATAAGCCATCGAGTGCAGCGTAGAGACGCGATTGCACTTCCGACCATCATTTTCTTCCTCGTTTGTCAAACAGGTCGTGACAACTAAAAATAAAAATGTCATTCTGATCTCTGTAATACGTAACGTTCGAGCACGCTCGTAATATAACACACGCGCGAAAGCAGACATACACGATGCCTCGGGGTACCTCGGGGTACCTCGGGATTATGAATTATGATATCTATCATCGCGAAATAAGAATTAGAAATAGGAAATAGTGCGAATACCGTTTTAAAATTAATATTTATGATTTTCAAGTAGAGTAAATATAAATATAGATTCAAACTTAATTACACTATGCGTTTAACCCTCGGTAGTCACACGGGATCAAAGTAACCCCAATTTTCAAACAGCTGCGTGCCGTTCAAAAACTAACAGTTTAAGTGGATCGCAAAAAATTCTATCATTAAGTTTTAATATTGTAGAATGTATTCTCATTATAAAAAAAATTAACTTTTTGAGTGACATCATGTTAAAAAAATCCTTAAAAAATGTTCAAAAAAGAAGTGTGACCACCGAGGGTTAAAAAGTTACTAATGTCATGTTCTATTATACGCACCTTATTAAAAAACTCTACAAATTGCAGGGTAAAATAATAATAATCTATATAAGAACTTAATTATTTACTAGTTAAAATAGCCACGAAATGGCCACGAAAAACGCATCTGCAATTAATTTATTTGAAATTTTATATGTTTACTCTACATGTTAAATTGCTTTTAGCATCGTAAGGGTTTTTTATTTTATACATTTCTTCGCCTGCAATTGCAAAATTAATGATAAAAGTTTGCGAGTAAAACATTATTACGAACGAATAATTGGACACACGTTTGCATGACGTTTGAGCAAATAAAACGTGCCGTATTTAAAACGTTGCGCATGTATTAGTCATTATCGTAGCTAATTACCTGCATTTAACTGCTACTTAAACAGTGGCTTATCATTTTGCAGCTTATCATTTGGCATCCGTTCATCGCCATTATTACCGTCTACAATTTTAGGCGATTGCCTCTCGCTAAATGCCCCTCGAAACGCAGCAGTAAGCTATCAATAAGTCAATTTCAAGATAAAGGCGAAACAATCTTGTGGGCGTAATCTTCCGCCCATCCATCCACTCATAAAAAAGTCGTGTAAGAAATTTTATTGTTGACATTTCTCCACGATGCTGATTGGTTCTCTCATTGCGCTGACTTCGTGAGCCTCTGTCATCGTATATTTTGACAGTTTTATATATCAAGGGGTTAATAGTGTAATAGTAATAACTAATAGTATAATGGTAAAGTTAAATAGACGTCTGTGATGTCTATAGTACAATATAAAAATAACAAATAACCAGTGACAAAACAGAAACATAAGCACGTACTTGCTCGATCTTCTAATCAAATCTCTTGACACTTTATCGATTTTACGACGCTTGCGATGCAGATTGATAGGTATATCTGGGACATATATAAAAATCAATGTCTTATGCGAGAGATTGTCTTCTCGAGAAGTTCAGGAAGATCGATGCGCATTCTGTAAGTAAGCTTTCGATAACTCGCGCGCTCGAGCGTATCGGCGCACCATCGCGAGGGAGCCTCTTTTTTTGAAGTTGCAAGCAACTTTTTTTTCGTACGAACCGGGGAAACGCCGCGACGCGTAGTCGGCATGGGTCGCCATGCAAAACGGCTAATTGGTATGTTGCTACTGCGACCTCGTTGTATAAACTGCGCTGCCACTACGTTGGAATACACAATGCACTTTGACCCCTCGCGCACACCACCCCCTCTTCGGTATAGTCGTCTACGTCGCCTCCGCTAAATGGGTCAACCTTATTTATCGCGGGGGAAATATGTACGTGGACATCGACGATGAAACTCCAACGGTGAGATCTCGTCGCGAGAGACAACGAGATTCCAGGTGGAAAGTTTTCCCCGGCAATCTCGCGCGCGCTCGATATGCATCCGGCAGTTCGAGAACTCGGCAACTTGGGTTTATAATATTTTAAGCTGTCGCTAGATTTTCCAAGCTGCCCTTCTCTCTTGTTTGAAATATCTGAGCTTTCTGCGAGGCGACTATGTCGGGGCCAGTATCAATCATGACGTATTGTTTATTTAAATGGAGAATGCATTAGTTAAATCAAGTACCTATATAGCTTCATAACTGATGGATCGAGCAAACAAAGTTGAAAAAAATCTAAAAAATATCAATATTCTTTGAAAATATGGATGTCCTTAATAAATCAAGTGTCATTAAGTTTAATCAAATTGTATCAATAAATAATTCATAGATCAAAGAGCATTAAATTTTTATGCATGGTAAAAATAAATGTATTTTGCTTTAAAGCTACATAAATTCTCGAGACTTTCCGATTTGCAAAACTAGTTAAATTTAACAATTTAACATATTTCACATCTTCAACCTAAGATGTCATATTTTTATAAAAGAAAGAGAGAGAGAGGGAAAGAGAATTATCTCCTTATAAATTATCATTCCCCGTTTCTATTACCGCCGTAACTTCCAATGAAGTACATCCACAAATGAAGAATCGTGCGTTTTACGTTGCAGCTTCATCAGTCCGACTTTAAAATTGATAATTCTAAAATTTCGTAAATATTGTCACCTTCATATTTCTCCTGCATTCAATATGAGGAAATTTTCATCAATTGGAACTTTAGTATCCAGTATCGTTATATTTTGACCGCACGCCTGGTCTGCTCATCTCGAACAAACTGGAACTCCTATTTATCTCGAGAAAATTTATTTTGAGGCACCAACGATGAGAGGGTTTGCCAGTGCAATAAAGCGACGATAAGCCGGCGCACGCCATCGGCACGAGTCGACGAAATTTGCAGCTAAAACTTTGTGAAAGCGTTCGTGCATTCTCAAGCAGTCCCGAATCCGGACATCGTCCAACTTCGCTCGTCTTATCGTATAGCGGCGTTGATGCAATAGACATATATTGATCGTCATTGGATAATAAGCGAAATAATTTGTTACAAAAATAAGTTTGAACGAAGTTATGTATTATTATGTTATCTCTTAACAAATAATTCCAAAGGTTATTCCTTTCGAGAAGTTATATTCCTTCTTTTGTATAAAAGACACTGTTTAAAACTTTCATAATTTGAATGCAGCTGAAATTTTCAGAATAAATATTAATATATATTTATTATATATAGAATAAAATAAATATTTATATTTTAAGAGAATAATTTCAAAAATGCATATGAGGAATTTTTTCGTTAAATTAATAATGTACTAATTTATCAATTTATGTAACAGTTGAAAATTCGTATTTTTCTTTCATGTAAAACTCCTTTATTTAATTTAGCGAAAATTAAATTAAATTAAAATTAAATTTTGTGTTATAAAAAATTGCGAGTAATTTTGCTTTTCGTAAGTTAGCTCAAAATTGTGCGAATATAGTTATCAGCATATTTAATATTATATATTAATCATGCTATGTGCTAGAATTATAAGCTAGAATTTAGGATGTGGTGTATAATTATTATTCTTGGCTTTATCTGTAATGCGCACAAACGTTTACACGTAACGTCACATTTTTTGGCTCGTCGTTTTCACGCTTCTGTACAGGGATTCACGAACGAACGACTAATTGGCTTCTTGCGAAAACGCTTCCGCTTTTCCTATTCGTAGGATTGGAAAAAGTCGACAATGCGATGTCCGTGATTTGCATTTTGCCGTTATCGTGCCGATTTGTCGCAGCTGCCTTTCAATTTTTCACAATTGCCACATATTGACGATCGAACTGAACAAAATTTTCATCTGAAAAATATTCTCTAAATATGTAAATATTTATCCGTAAATTCTCATATTCGACGTGAGATTACTTTTGATCTACATTGTAGAAAAATTTGTAGAAAGCCAAAATAATTTAGAAAATTAAAACAAATTAATCGGAATTATAAAAAAGAAGATATTGAAAATTAATCGCCGAATTACTTATGATTATTTTTACTTTTTATAATTTATTTGTATCAGTTATGTTTACACTCTTAACGCAATTTATAAAAATTAATTAATTAAAAAGTATCTATAAATAAATTAAAAGTATCATAGCAATAATTAAAAAGTATCTAATTTAAAGAAATTTTACAAATAAAACTACAAGTGTATTTGGAGCTTAATATCTGTTTCATACACCATGAAAATTGCATATTGCTTTAGAAGAATAGAATCAAATCGATGCGGCGTAGTGCTATAATAGTCAATTTCTTCGCTCGAGTATTGGAATGATATTCCGAGCTCATTTAGGGGTTCATTTGGGAGCCGGTTAAATAATTTGGATAAAAATAGTCTAATATTCTCGCTGACATTTATGACCACACAGTTGGGTTTTCAGTCGAAAGATTGAACGAATGGACAGGTTTGCAAGCTGCATCCTGTTAAACCGTACAAAAACTGCGGTCAGTAGTAGTTTTACCTTTTCCCAGACATGAAGCGGAACTTGTAGCACGAAATTCTGTGCCTGCAATTGAGTGACCGGACAATTTGCACCTATGCTTCCCTACGGCAAACTTTATGTGCTGCGTCGTCTCTCTATATGTATACCTAATATATTATATATTATTAATATTCTCTCAGGTTCTCTTCCGGCTCCGTAGCGGGAAAATAATTATGTCCATTCTGTGGTTTTGCCCCGCGTTCTCGAAACCGCCCGACCTCGAAGAATTTGAGAGGTGTTAACGAAATTGGGGCAAACACGTCTTGCTGGTGCAATAAATCATGATTCTTTATGGTTGCGGTGTGTCACACGGGAGAGACACTTTATGTCATATTTTTTACACCACATTTTTAAAGAGTATATGTCAAAATATAGATAGCCCGTAATTAAACAGGAGATGCGACAAAATTTCATTAACTTAATATTATAGAAAAAATCAATTGAATTTTACATCAGCTATGTAACATATTAAGAGATATTTTTGATAAGAAGACTTTCTCGTAGAATAATATAAAATGTTATTTGTTAAGAGATCAACAATGTTATGTACATTTTCTATAAAAGTAAACAACGAATTTACAGCAGCTTCAAGAAACAAGTATATGATTAAATTCGGTTTGTATTTATATAAAATTTTTGGTGTGTATATAAATCCAGTATTGAGAGAATTGAAATGTCGGCCGCGTGCAAATCAGAGCGAGAATGCAACGTGTAATCGCAGAAAGCGTCAGTGTATGATGCATTTAAGTTTCACGCGTGAAATCCGCGGCAACCTGCGAGTCAACAGTAGCGCACAGCTGGCATTACAATTCGCAAATTCTGTATTAAATAATATACTATCTACCATAGGAAACTTCAGTTCGAGCGACGATAATGAGAAACGTAATCGCTGCACCGTTAAGGTTTTAATTAACTTGTCCGGTGTAACACTCTCACCAGCTTTTCTCATTTTCCGTTTTATAATTTGTCTCGTATCCGATTGGAACATCACGCGTGGAAACCGCTCGAATTTTCGAGGTGATGATATGATGGAAAGATTTATGCGATCATCTAGCGGCAGGAGGATTCGACATGTTCAAACACATCTGTTACGAATTGATGGCTGATCACTTTATACAGGTTATACGGTTGTAAAATAAATAGCTCCGCGGCGGAGAAAATTATATGCAGATGTAAACGGCGATACGCACGTACGTTAAACATAATGGTTTATTAAATATTATTATTAAATATTAATTACGGGAAAATGCGGATCTTTACAATAATTGACAATATTGATAGAGTCCAATAACTCTTTTTATGCAATGCTGTCCATTGTTATTGCGTTAATGTAACATATCCAAAATAATTTTGCGCATACTTTTATAGATATTTTAATTAATGAATTATTGTCCACGTGAAATGAACATTTTATTTAAGCATCGATTTCAATCTAGTAATAAATTTGTATCAGTTACATTATGTAGAGTACTTTTGGTAATGATTGAATTAATTATTTGTGTGTAATATATTTTGATTTAACGTCGAAACAAAATGCAGCATTATAACGCGCTCTTAATGTACGTATTATGTTGATTCACAATGGAAGTAAAATGTGTGTCATATCATAAAAATAAAAAAACTCCAACTTTCTTTCATTTTATTGTATATACTGATTCCATTTTGTGATTGATAATCCCTATCTTAATTTTATGCATGTTTAATCCATAATTCAGCAAAATATTTTATTATTTTTGGTTTAATTTTCATATAGCTTATACTCATTTATTCACACTCGTGAACGAGTATGTTTAATTAGTTTACACGTAATGTTTAATTAATTTACACGGAATAATATATAGCTTAACACGGTATAATGCATATTCAATGCACGAGATAAGACGTATGTATATAATCTTACGTCTACTAGATAGAATAAACTGCTGTACGAAGTTTACGCGACGTGCTTGTGGAAAAAAAATGATGTTCCTAAGTACATACTACTAAAAGGTGTGGCGGACGAAAAAGTGATGCCCCGTAAATACACGACAATAAAAAGCGTGGTAAATTACGCGAGGTCGTCGCGTATGCACGTCGCGAATGCGCTGTATGCAAGAGGTGCATTTTGCAGTAACGCGTCCTGAATTCGCGCGCATCCAGCTTTAATGACACCGCTGAATTTCACACTGTCGTTATATTTATTGTCGGCCGCATTTACGATCGTAAAATAAGATAGGAGATTGACTAGTGATAACGATTTCGGATAGATGTTTAAAAAACGTATTAAGATTTGAGAACGAGAATGATACGTTTTAGGACCGTAGCCTAAATTATTCTCGGTCTAAATTAAGACTGCCAATTTTATATCATTTCTCTTTCTGTGACCCAATTAACAAATTATGATTTACACAGTATTGTTTTGGATATTTGTGGATTTTTTACTTTCAATTATTTAAATAAAAAAAAAAACGTAAAAGTTGTGGAGAATTTATAAATATAAAAGTTATAGAAGAGAGAATTATATTTTATCGTCTTATACATTCAAATATATGCGTCAGCAAAATAAATCTAAATTTAACATTAAAAGCTAACTAGTAATGCAGTCATAATTACTGTTCTTTACTTACAATTTAGTGCTTTAGAGCATGCTTTAATCTTTGACAATTTTGAAAGTATCTGACAGATATTGATCTTTTATACATTTTAATTGAATTGTATTTTAATTATTCGTGTCTAATTAAGCAGGTATAATATTTGCAATTTCTTTTAAGACAAAATTTTTTCTCCACAATTTGATGCGATTTTCGATCTCGTAGAGCTATCGTGAAAACGAGTAGTCACTAGTAGCTAGCTTAAACGCGAGATACACGTATGGGAAATAATTGTCACGTGCGCACTTCAAACGGACCGTGTCGGATTTTAAATTGTTGTGTATCCTCGAAGATTACACAGCCTCGTACGTTGAATATTCATGATTAACATCCCGGGATATGTTGGTGATTAACAAGGACGCGACATGATACACGCTCCTTTATGAATACCGACGCCGGTATAGCATACTTTCGCCAGTGATTAAAAGCGAGGACATTCGGCTTGAGGCACACAAGTACTTTCATGTACTCACCTTTAATTAACCTTTTCGTTGCGACGGGCAAAGTTGCTTTTTCGAGTTTAGCGACAAAGGATGACTAGCTTCGCAATTACGATATTGTCCATATTAGACAGTACATTAACCAACGTAAAAAATATAATTAATTTGCCGACAATCCGAATTGCAAAAGCTAATGTATTAAAATTTATAAGAATTCCAAGAAAATTTTAAATTAGTTACAAATAATTATTTTGCGAAAAATTTTAATTCTTCTTTTACAAGAAATAATTTCGCCACGTTCTCAATCTCAGCTTGAAAGTTAAAATGTAGAATTTGGCATCAAAACGGTTAAATAATTTCAAAATAAATATTATTTCAATAAATAAAGAACACTGTTCAAACGTTTAAACGAGAGCGAGATAAAATAACGAGAAGTAAATATAATACGAGAAGTGAATAAAAATGGACAAAAAGAGTAGACCGCGGAAGTCAGCGGACAAAATATTAAAACATACGATAATTCCTTTAACGAATCAAATTCTTCCACCTTTTAGCGCCATGCAATAATTATTCGTTTTGCGTCAGCATGCTCAGCGCACGCGAATACAGCCTGCAAAAATGCCGGATTTCGCTCGCCGGGAACAAGCCTCTGGCGAAAGAGTCCGTACGATATATGTCGCGCACATGAGAGGAACGTATGTTGCTACAGGATGTATCAGAAGTCCTATATACTTTTCGCAGACTACAGATTTTTGAAATTTTTTAGTCACCGAGTTTCCTTGATTACTTTTAATTTAAAAAATTCTATCAATCATGATTGTGGCCTGAAGTTCAATTGTTCATGGAAGTTAATTTAAATTTAATCGAAGGCTTTACGATCATTTCTTATTCTTAAAATTTGATCTAAAACTTTTTATTTTCCCGATATCAATTTGTAATTGTAAATGAGTCGACATTAAAATAGCTATCCTTAACTTTTAACTTAAAATGCGCGACTTCTGCTACGCCCTGTATCCGCAGGAAAAGCATTTTCGTAAGGCGAGAGTCGCGCGAGTGTCTTAATTACTTGGCAAATCCGACGGAGGCACGTACTTCTTATTATATTAAGGTGGACGCAATTCCGGTGTGCAGACGCCATAAATGCAAAGTACGTTCTAACTGTGAAAGAAGACGGCTTTGCAAAAATGTACCGCGGCGCTCCTTTCTTTCATGGGAAGTGACCGAGAGTGGGAAGAGGGGTTTCATCTCGTTCATACACCAGACACGCGTCACCTATATGTATATGTTAAACGGCAGATCTACACGCACGAGTGCGCTTGTATAATACGTTCTCTCGTCGGAGATGACGTCCACGTTATACCCGCTATTTGCACGTAAGAGGTTGCGATTTTGGAAACTGTTCGACGCGTGCGATGCTGAATTGTGGAAAACGAATAAATCTCGAAATGTAAGAGCGCTTGGACACTTCCGCGCACCGGAAATTTTTCAATGATTACGATTGAACGGTATCTAATTGATTTCTACTTGCCGTCTTGTACATCGCTAAAATGCAATGAACGGAAATTAACTGTCCAATGATGCAGCTGCGACGATTCGATCTGCTTTAATTCGATAAAGTTGTCTGCGCAATAATTGAAAGAAAATTTAATTCGCATATCGCGATGCACAAAAAATTGCATGCTGAGTCACGCGATGCGCGTATTCGATAGCAAATTGTCTTATAAGGTTGAATTATTGAAGGTAATAAAACCTTCGATATTTACGTGCATGCTTAATACCACTCTTATAGAAACTATATTTTATTAAAGAAATGCAGAATTAAGAAATCATGCTTTGAAAAATACGATATTTCTAAATATATCTATTTCTAAATATATTATTTTAAAAAATCCGTTTTTTAATTAAATTATATTGAAATGTACTAAATGCATTAATATATTTTTAATAATTGTAATAAAATTATAATAAGTATATAATCCATTAGTATGTTTGTTATTTTTCATTATTTTTACATCTTTTAATACAAAATGATATAATACACTTGAAATATATACTTATTATAAAAATAAAATGCGATTAAACTTATACATATACATTTATTTTATAAATATTTTACATTTATTTTTAAAATTAAATTATTCAATATACTTACCGTTTTCCTGTATAGAATAAAAAATAAAAGCGTATCTAATATGTAAATATAAATATAATAATGTAAATATATAAATAATTTGTGAATATAACATACGCAAGATTAGAGTAAACTTAGCCTTTGTTCAATAATTGAAACGCCAATTAAAGTTGTCATTATTTATAAGTAAAGATGTATAATCATTCTACTTGTCGTCTTGTATAATACATCGCTAGAATGCAATGAACGGAAATTAACTGTCCAATGAAACCGTCTAATCAACCGCAATACTACAAAATATCGGTCATAGAATCCAGAATTTCTCATGAGGCTGTCTCGTGAGGCCGGCTGTTCGCACCTCGCACCTTTGCTTTTCAATATAATGGAAAACTTGTGTCTAAAACAAGAACAACGTGTATCTGGAAACTTTGCCAATTAGTGGGATCGCGGTTCGAATAATCGCAACTCTATCTTACCAAGTTAAGCACAATCGCCGACAGCCGAACCGCGATAGTCGATATAGTTAGACGAAGGTGAGATCTGGATGATATCGATGGACAATGACACACACACACACACACACACACACACACACACACATACACATACACACATACATCGCGCGACATCGAATCGACGACAGGTTGGTGCTTCTTGGGAGAAATGAGCGCAAAACCTCGTCGGATAGATTTTACACGATTATGTAAATTTTTGACGACACTTTGGCGAAGTTGGTGCGCCGCGGAACTATGTTCGGAGGGCCCTCACGAGACTGGACACGTGCGGCCGAACCGCTACTTAATATGCGGTTTTCCATCAGTTTAGTCGTTACACGCGCAGATTGCATTCTGCACTACAAGAAAAGGAAAGCTAATGTGATTTTAAACAATGGATTTAAAACAAGACCTTAAAGTGCAAATTTAACGCAGAATTTTTTTAACCACGGTTCATTTTATTTGCGTGAAAGCATATAGACCATTTATGCAATAATTATAGCAAGTATTAATTATTATAAATATAAGCTGATATTTCCTAAT
The DNA here is from genome assembly GCF_030848795.1 of Temnothorax nylanderi. Classification (NCBI taxonomy): domain Eukaryota; kingdom Metazoa; phylum Arthropoda; class Insecta; order Hymenoptera; family Formicidae; genus Temnothorax; species Temnothorax nylanderi. The sequence continues at coordinate 122,008 of NW_027249422.1, forward strand.
AAAAGATTCAAAAGCAATTTTTGATTTTTTTTAAGCTTCATAATAATATAAAATTAATTATATATTTTATATATATTTTAATTATATATAATTTATGATGGAATTTATGATAAAATTGATCGAATCATCAATCTCAACATCTTATATTTATTCATAATATTTATTTCACATATCTATCAATATTTAATTTAAAAAATATTATTCTTTTAGAAATAGATTATTTCGTTTATATTTTGCAGTTTATTTAATAATTTATATTAATACGTGATTCTCATAATAGTGTGCTAAACGATGACTTCTTTTTGAGAAAGTGGTTACAACATACTTACAGAGATTCCCGAGACCTTACCATTATTTCTTTGTCCTTCTTTTCTTGGCTGTTTTGTTATTTTTATTGTGTAGTACTCTCTGATCCGACAGTAAGTTCTCTCTTCGTCTCTCTTTTCTTTCAAGGACTCGACTCTAAAGACCGAGTAATTAAAGAAAGGTTTTTGTAGTATCACTGAAGGAAGTATCTTTCGTGGCGAATAGCCAGGCTTGTACTTTTACGGAAGTTCGAAGCTGGCAAATGGTGCGTGTTAAATATTATCCGTCCCATCTAGATAGCTTCACGTAATATTTGCAACTAAAGTAATAGTAATGTATATGTATGAATTAAATAGTAATAAACATGAATTAAATATCTCTTAAATTAGAACAAGTTGGAGAACTTTTTTCACTATTTTCCACTGGAAATGCTATTAAATCGTATGATGTGCATTAAGAACTTTAAGCAGGTTGACGGTTGTTTAATAGCGATATATGTGGATGCTTAATACGAGAAAATTGCCATGTTATCGAGATAATCACGCGGTCACGTTTAGCACCGAATGTGCAATCTGCATGCGAACGGCTTTTAATTTCGATTTGCAAGCGGATGCGCCCGGTTGAAGCGAGACAAGTCAGAGAGGATCGCTTAAGATCTTAAGGCGGGCGTGCGTCCCCAAGTGACGAGGCATTTCACCGAGCCTTTGTGCAACTTCTGGGACAACGCGGACGATGACGAGGGCTGTCGCGAGAATTCAGAGTTCACGGAATGTACCCGGCGAATGGCGTGCATTAATAGTTCATTGTTCCCCCGCCGCTCTAGAATGCCTCGCGCTTGGGTACCCACCGTTATATGAACGCTCAAATATGTGTGTGTATACGTTTGCGTATACGAAGCGTCCGCGAGAGAAGAATAATTGCATTACGCGCAGTATATAGGTAGTTCGTATCGCTAATAATATGGCTTGTTCTAATCACGTTTGTAATTTTTGCAAGCCACGTTGGAATCGCTAGAAGAACGATTCAGTCTTAGCATTTTAATAGTTCAAAACTTATATTAAAGCTCATCAAAGAATAGAATATTTATATAACATAAATATAGCATAAAAGAGAAGTCCATATATATAACATATAAATATATTATTGTATTATAAATCTACTTTGTAAAATAGAAATCAAATTAACTCCATGAAAAATAGTTTTGTCAGAATAATATCGGGTAACAATAAGTTGATTATTTCTAATATTTTTAAAGAAAAATTTAATAGTACAATATATTTTAGAGAATTTGCCAAAATAATCATCTTTAGTAAATATGCCTTCACATACACATCAAAAATTAAAATCTGCCAATTACAAAGTATAATCTTGTAAAATTTACAAGATTACAATGTAAATATATGAATATAAGACAACTATGTGCTTATATAAAAGAATGCTTTAAATTACTTTGAAAATAATTTGCTCGTATATTTACATAAAAACTCGTCTGCATTCACGTAAAATAATTCGTCTGAGATACATAATATCGAGTATTGTGTTAGTTGAAGTGTTTCCATGGAACTATTATCACGACTAATCCAATTTCGACTGTGAACGCGTGCTTATTGATCGCACGTACATGTCATCTGTCATACTGTGGATTATTGAGAATGTATTGCTCATTATTGCAATATTAATCCTCTTGATATATTACATGGCCGTCTTCCCAATAAAGATTTGAATGTCTCCTTAGTAACTGCATACATCGAGCGCAGTTTTATGGACCTTTAAACGAATCGTAAATTCGCTTTCAGATAGTCTCATCGCGAGACAGAGTACGCCAATTTTCGAGCATTCTGTATGTACTATAGAGGGATGCGCCAGTCAGATGCGAGCGGTGGCGCGCGAGGTATTCATTCTTCGCGGTGTCTGCAGCGTAATAAAGCGAACGGGAGAACGCAGACAGAGGGTTTTCCGCCGATGTGGGAAACCTCCGCAAGAAGAAAGAAGAGAAGTAGATAGGCATGAAAAGAGGCGCACGACCTCAAAACCGCAGCCGTATCCGCGTGTACGTACGCGTGGAAATTGAAAATACTTTGCATAGCACAAGAGAAGCCTTCTAAACGACGATCTGTGGAAGCGTTAATCTCGAAACGCACCCCAAACTTGAAGATACATAAGTATTTTTAGGAGACAGTTCTTATAGTCGCAGAAACTTATATTGAACGCGGACCCGCGATTTTTGAATGTTCATACTCGAGAGCTGTTCTCGGAGCAAACAATCCTTCGGTAGATACAAGATTGAAAAATCGTTGACAGAAATCTACTTGAAAGTTTTACTCTTCGACAACTCGAATAATAGAGAGAGAGAAAAGAGGGGGAGGAGGAGGGGAAAGAGAGAGAGGCTTCAAAAATTTATATTTATCACTATTGATTCTAACTTTGTGGATTAGTGTCGCAGACAAAGTTGTCGCAGTATTATAGGATTATAAAGATATTTCGGCAGCGTATTCCTTTTATGTTGTACATTTAATTATGTAATACAAATATATAAGAATTTTATATTTAATTCATTTATATATATGTATAAATAAATTGAGATGATAGAAATTATTATTACGAAAGTATAATAAAAATGAATAAAATATTTATTATAACATATATTAATAAAGCACGAGATTTAGGAGTATCGATTTAATGGTCTATGAATAAATTTCAAGCGTGCAATTATATAGGAAAATTAACTTTACAACATGAACTATGTTACTTTACGGAATGCACGGAATCATGCGGGTGTACGATAAATTCCAAATTACATGTATGGTATATGCAGAAATGTTTATTTTACGATAAGTATATCAGTGCTTGGCATTTTGTTTAATGATTTGATGGCGAGAGAAATTATGAGCAATTTTTTTTAGTACAAAGTTTTACGAGTAAGTTTCATTAACCTAAAATAAAAGCGATAAATCAGAGTTACTGTTGAAAACTATTTTATATATTTTATACTTTAAGAATAACGTATTTAAAGTAAAATATTTGCTTTATAAATTATATATATTTTAAGTTTTTTTAAAAAAAATAATATTATTATAATATTGTGTTCAAGGTAGTTATTATATATCGGGAATTATACGGTATTCTGTGCCCGCTTGTAACGATAGCATTGATAATTGGAATAAGAGATAAGCGCGAGTCTCTTCCAAAATGCGGTTTTGTTCGAAGACAATCTTGTCACGGTTAGTCGGTCGGTTATCTCGACACGAATTTCCAAAATAGTTGTAATTATAACGCCCTCGAGGAGCATGTACGTCCGATAGAGGGACATAGTAGGTGCGGCAAGAGCAAACATGGCAGTGATGATACCGGTACTAGATATATAGTATGCTATATGCAAGAGCAGAGCTTTAAATGTACACATATCGGGCAATTTACTCAATATAGAGACTATGCAGTATATTGAAGAAAACATGGAATTATGGTACTATTTGACGATTTCTTAATTATAAATATATATATTGCAACTCTCTATTAACGAGAAATAGAATATACTTATTCTCTCTCTCACTCTCTGCTAATAAAATATAAAAAAATATTGTATGTGTGTGTGTGTGAATATACACATATATATTTGAGGAATTAATATTTTGACAAAAATGTTTTTAAAAGAATGTAAAAATAGTAGAGAATATATACGAAAGAATTAGCTTAAATATAAAGTAATTATTCTAAAAATTTACATTTATAATGATTATAATCAACAAAAAACACTTTATAATTAAAATTATATTTAATAATGCTAAGTTTATAATATGTAGCTTTTTAAAAGTGCAATTATTTCCAGAATAATAAATTAGATTAACTCTATTAACTATTAAATTAGGATTAATTTTTGAAACTTTTTGGCCTATTTATATGAAAACATTGTCAAAGCAAAAAGATATAAATAAATCTAAACTATCTTTATAACGTTTATAATGAGTTTGATTATGTACTGCTTTTATAATGACATATACTTGATCAGTATGTCTGACAAATCTTTGCTTTTACTACTTAGTACTTTCTCTGTTTTGCTTGCTAGCGTATTTTCTTTACATATTTATATATGCTGTAAGCTATGAAAATTTCAAATAATATTGATGATATTAAACAGACTTCGTTGATCTCGCTAAAACAACTTTATAAAAAACAAGATTTATTTGCTCACTTAATATTTGCGAGGGAGTTTATCTTTTAGTTTTACTTATATATTCTTATTTATTTAAGTGCTAAAAGAAAAACTTATCCATTTAACCGGCGATATAAATAAAATAAACAACGCAATTATATCCTTAATAGTAATAAAATGAGATAGAAACAATTAAATTAGAATTTTATATATTTTTTTAGATTTAATATTTATATTTTAGCTCTGTATTATTTTTAGTTTAATTATATTATCACATGTTCCGTTGATATCGAACAATACTTGTTGTTCATCAAAATACCACGTTCGAATATATTCACGACCGCGGTTGGAATCAAGTCCTCAGAATGTTACACGTCCCTGATTACACGAATTGAAACAAAAACGTTGGGAGCCGTCTGGTCGACGCGTTCCATCGCGACCCCAATGTATCTTACCCACCAGCGCATTGACCTACCCCAACTCGGAGCTGCACCATTGAGATGTTGCTCAGCTGCAGTCGCGTCCCTCGAAGGGCTGTGCGTTACGTCATCGCTCATAGTCGACCGTAGTTGGCACGCGGCTTCGCCCTACGCAGACACCCGCGTCTGATTTATGCAGCCTACGGGTTCAAGAGGATACTATTCGCCGATATGAATGCTAGCAAAATTTTTCCTCCGAGTTTGAAAATTTAAAAAGTACAATTTCTCTGAAATAAAAGTAACTACCAGTTTGTGTGTGTGTATTAGTTTTAACTACAATTCTGCAGCATTAATCATTAATAGTATTTTCAAAATTAATATAACTAGATTCTACATTTCTTTATTACTTTTTAATACATTTATAACAGTTTCTTTAATTTTGTTTTAAAGATATTAAATAATTTTTATTCTTTCAGATCTTTATATAAAATTAATTTATGTAAATGCTTTTGTGGAAAAAGTACTCTCCATAATGTAAAACATTGAATGTATATTAAATAATTAAGTTACAGTCAATCTAGTCTTATATGCTTTGGTATTATTATTTCAGAACTTTGAATCCTTCATTCATGATAATACAAAAATTATATGTTTTTAATAATTTTACAAAAACATAATTATAATTCAAGAAGAGAGATATAGTTGCTTTTTATATAAACTAGTAGTTTTAATCATTTTAAATTACATACATATCTTAAGAAATCATATTCGCAGAAAAACACTTTTTTTTTAACTAAGTAAACTTTTGCGTGCACTGTGTTATTCATTTTAGAGAAAATATTTTCTATCTTATTGTTAATCTTTTCTTTATAAGGCATAAGGAAATTTCTCGGTGTTCAACATAAAATAATTATGTTAAGTCTATATTTGACATTAATTGTAAAATAATTAATAACAAATTATATTTTAAATTTCTCATACATAAATTTTATTTTAGTTTGTTCCTTTCACGGAAATGCAATCGCATTTCATTACTTTCTGCTTGTAGAGCTAATACTCATTGGCAGAATTCCCAGAAACTAAACTAATCTTCTTTTCCATTTTTTGTATAAAGCATCGACTGGAAGCAAAAGTGTCGACGTCGATGTCAAAAAATTGATTTTAAATGGTTTTTATGAATGACAGTGTCGACAACTATTTAATATACAGGACATCTTGAAATAGTATATAGCAGTGGGAATTTATTCCCCAAGTAATCTTTGTATTGAACTTTCCTTTGTCAAAAATTTCATTTGAATGTTAATAACTGCACTTTTTAATATTTACAGTTAAAAGGTTTTGAATCTGCACAGATCTTTTAGTAGAAAAAAATATAATCAAAGAATAAATTAAAAGTTGGAAAAAATAATACAAATTGTCTTTAAATAGCATTATAGTTTGCACAAATTTTAGTTCTCTTGAGTATTTGTCGACAATTTTAATATATTGAAATATTATTAAAGTTTTATATTTTTATCCTCTTATCTCGATAAAATATGATTCATACAAAGCATTGTTAAACTGGAGTTAGCTTAAGTATTGATTCTTTATAGATACAAATTTGTTAAAAGCTTATTCAGTGCATTGTCGCTAAAATAAATATTTCATTAAAAAGAGATATATTAAAGCACACAGTTTTTTTGTGCACGTTTTTCATCAATTAAATGACGTATTATTTATATTTACTTTAGCCCTCTGTTTCTCTCTTTTTTTCAATTATTCACGCAAAAAGAATATTGATTTACGTTATTGCTTGAATTTTAATTTTAAAATATAATTTTATGTTTTATATATTCTAATTGTAAGTTACAAACACAACTAATTTATATAAATTGAATAGTATTAAGTATGATCAACTTACATTATTGTTTCGAAAGTCATAAAAGAGATAAGACTATACATTTAAATTTTATTTAATTAAAACCTTATGCAGGTAGAAATGTAACACAAATACTCCAAATATTCAATAACAGAATCATACCTGTTATACGTCTACTTATTGAATTCCTTAATAAATTATTGCGAAAGATGCGGAAATCGAGATTGGAATAATCCAATTTTGTTCTAAAATTCCTGCATATTTGAATAAATGGCAGTGATAAAATTCCTTTACGTCACTTTATAAAACTTTAGAAAAGAAAAACTAAAATGCCATTCTTGCTTTCATAAACTATGTCAAGATTGAAGAAAAGAATCTCGGCTTGCACGAATACAGGGTAATATCTTAGGGAGTATATTCGGGACAATAACCATTAGCATACGCTGATTACTAATTTAAAATTTAGATGTAATCTCGATTGTAAATTTCTCAGCATATAAATCCTGATATTTCACAATTCTGAATATTGTGCAATACGACTCTAAACTTGTAAGCTATAAAATCTCAATCTTCAGTTCTCAATTCTTAGTTTTCAACTCTCGGCTTTCATCATCTCTCATTTTCGCATAAGTTCTTTAATTTTTCCCAATAACACATTATTATAATTACAATTAATAAAATTTATGAGTTTTTCTTTGTAAAGAGTTGTCTACAATAAGGTGTCATACTCCGACAACGTTTGTGCATAATCAAGGCCGTAATTCACCGAAACTTACGCTGAACGAAAAAGCCGGATCGTGGAAGCTCGGGACTAAGCTAAGTTTCCCTCTCGCATCAATGGCACGTACACAGAAGGGGTAGGCGTGGCACTCTACGTTGGATGCTCGCGCGTGCACCGGACGCGAAGGGATGAGACAAGCGGGTATGAGCAGGAGGGTGGGATACGTGCGTATGGGATGCCGCGTGAGTCAGGGTAACGAAGACAAGGATATGAGGACAGAGTTATTTCGCGAGATGAAACGAAACGAACGACGTGTGCGTAAGACGAGGACGATAAAATAATGAAGAAGCAAGAGAAAAGGAAAGAGAGGAGGAGAGAGAGAGAGAGAGACAGAGAGAGGGGGAGAGGAGGGAAAGCGAGAAGGGTTGAATCTGCACGGGAATGAAATAGCGGATAGAGGGTAGCTGCGAGGAACATTCTTCCTTATCCCGTAAGCGCGAGTGAGAGAAGTAGAGAACGTGCGCCGTGAAGAGAGCGGAGTCTCACGAGAGCGAGGGAGAGCGTGAGAGAGGGAGCGAGAGCCAGATGGAGCAGGACAGAAATGCAGGGCGCGAGACCGCGCGACGCTTTCAGTCACCGCCCGATCCTCGGCGCGCACGGTTTTGGAGCGGGTGTTTCTCTATCGTGGGAAATAGAATCGGCGATTTAAATGGAAGTCTTTTGAGGGATGGGAATCGTGTGATTGGCGTACCGAATGCACGCGTCGGACGAAAGTAGAGCGGCGCGATCGTGCTGGAAAAATCGGCGATCGAAAGGCTGAGTGCGCGAGTATATCGCGATACCGAGACCTCGATGTGAAATTAACTTACAAAAGATGGAATGAGAATCGCAAGAGAGAACTGTGACTAAATTTCGTTACTATGTACAGGTGAAAACGTGCACGTGATTTAAATGCAGAAAAAATCGAGACCAATCGGAATATAAACGAATACTCTCATTAATCACGGTGTAAGAATTTTACGAAAACTTATTATCTTTCCTCTACTTTGATTTCAATCGTTTTTCATCGAAACGGTATCGATTCGTCGTCGAAGGCCTGCATCGATCATGTAGTCGCGAGGCGGTGTCTCAACTAGCGAGAAACTAAATCAGAAGTCGCGCGGGTGTGTTTCAGAATTAAGTGGTGCGAGTGGAACGACTTTTTTCACTCAGTGATTTTTAATTATTCAGGAACCTTTAGTGCATTCATACATGTGTAATGTGAATACACGGACAAATAACTCCGACTTTGTCTGCGGATTTGTCGTAGCGAAATGAAGGTGCATCTCTGCCAGACTAGGAGTAGTTAGGTGAGCAAGATTAAAAAAATATTCTCGTGTTACGTCAGCGGAAGGGCCTTTTTTTTAGAGGCCGGGGAAAATAATGCAGAATAATTTTTTAGTAGGTTATTACTACATTTTTAACTTGCTTTTTAATTAAGGTGATAAATATAATGTGTGTGAAATGTAGCACAAAATTCATATTCATACTTTGGATCTGACCAATCTAGAATTAATTTTTTTTTTAAGACAATAAGACATTAATGTTTTCAATTTTATAATTATTTAGATAATTGAGCTCAATATTGAATTAAACAATTCCTGAGTTAAAAGCAACTCAAAATGAAGAATTCCTATTAAATTAAGTTGTATGAATGTTAAAATAAAATTATAGAATTAATTAATTTTGATTACTATATGGAAATGCAAGAAGTTGCTTGTCAATCACGTTTTTAAGAAAAGTTTAATTGTAAATTAGTGAAAGAATTTTATTATACGAAACAGTCACTGAATTTTGAGACGACTATTGTGTAAAAATAGAAAATATAATTACACTTGATGATTTATAATTAAAAATTTAGTTCATGTATTTTCTTTAATTAAATGATACATCTCTTGTAAATTCATGCAATATTATCTGCATGATTAATAACGTAAAATACTTTTGTCCCCGGCCTCTGTAATAGCATTTAATTAATCCTTTGAACAGTGCATCTGTTTGGCTTTATGTTAATAGCGTTATATTGACAGTTCATATTATTATAGTTACAATTGTTACTGTTATAATCAGAAATTAACAGAGAGAATTATAAAATATAGATTAAGTAAAAATACACTGTTAATCTCTGTCACTAAAATAATAAGATACACGTGTAACACGTGTGACATATAATAAGTTCAATATTTTATCATTATTTATCATAAATGAGTCGCAACAATCGGCATAAAGTATATCATTTATGTTAATAATAACAGTAATAGAATTGAAAAATCAGACTAGCTATAATTAATCTCTTCATTATCAATGTATATAGTAAAAATTGTTAAAAATGTATTGTCTCTTTCGTTTCTTGGTTTTTAGCTTTCCACATTATTTTGAAAATTATTGAATATATAGAATAATAATATTAAAAATGGAACAATAAATTAAAAAGAAATTGGAAATTATCTACTTTAGACTAATAATTTTCATATTATTTTAGTCAGTTTATATCATTTTTGACAGTACCTTATTTATAATTTATTCATGTTATTTGTCTTATTTCAAGCTGGAAAGTTGACAGTAAGTCGAACTAGGAAGTTGAAAGTGATATAACCTTTTTAAATTCTCACGAGACACATTATCGACATATTTCGAAAAGGAATTGTTATAAATAATACGTTAAGAGAGATCGCGACACAACCTTTTATCGATCGTCAAAAACAAATTATATTCGGTTTTAAGTTTCTGTCTGATTTTTGAACATCGCCGGCTGCAGGATAAATAGAAAAGTGCGAGAAGGGTGCCTGAAAGTGGCGATCGACCCACCGACTGACCGACCGACCAACTGAAGGAGAAAATGCTATTTCGCTAATGGAAAGTCGGATCCACAAATCGGCGGTACCGCGGCGCTCGCTCGCCTCTTTGTCTTTTGGGCCCCGCATACTCCGGTTTTTCAATTTAAAACGACTTCTAAGGAGAACGAGGGTGAGGGGTCGTCCGATCGATATCGAGCGGGCCAAATGGCACCGGTAAATTGGAATTGTTACCGATAACGACGTTGTCAGAGACAGCCGTGGGTTCGCGTGTCCTTAGAAATCATTCCGCGTAATTCAAGTATAACTTTTACCAAGTACAGATCCTGTACGTGAACGTGCGAGGCAATATCAAAATCGGTTTCCTATTCGCGCGAAATCATTGTTGCGAACCTCGGGAAAGTGTCGAAGACTTTAAAGTTTCTACGTGATGGATTTTTTTTAAATAGTTTTAATTAATCTTGGTTGCTATATTTTATTCCTAAACTTTTGTATAATTGTACTTTTGCAACTCTTGTACTTTATATTATATAATTAAAGTACTCTTACACTTTAATATAATTTCTTAGCTGTAGTTTCTGTTGTGCTTCAAAATATGCGATAATATTCATAATTATATTACAACATCATAACCTTCTACAAAATAATTTTTATCAAAAATTAAAGCAAGACAATTTTTGTTAAAAAATATCAATGATTTTCTATTTATAAAACTAGGAAATCGTGCACTTTTTTTGAAAACATATTCCAGATGAGAAAACATATTTTCCACAATATGAGAATTTATAATTTATTATAGTATTATACTCACACATGTAAATCTTTTAATACATTTAATAAACCAATTATTGGATTTAATATTAAATTTTCAACAAAATTAGTTATTAAATTATGTATATATTAGAGTGTATAAATACAATTATATATGCAATTTGTACGTAAGAACAAGCAAAAAAATATAATATTGATTCTTTATTTATCAAAACATGAATGGTGTTTGCTTTTTATACTAACTATGTAAGATGTTTTCAAGATATAACAGAATGTTTGACTTAAAGACATAATTGAAGTGGTGTGTATGTTTTGATTCTTTCTATATAAAAGTTTTCCAATTCATATACATGATGAATTTTTGATTAGCTGTCCAGGTTAAATCGGCCAGAAAGTTCGTCGCAGCGTCAAAGCAAACTCATAAATCCTGTATCATTATTGCGACGTTCGTTAAGAAACTTCCGTTTCGGTCTTTAACATCGCCGAGTTGCCACGCGTTTCCAGTTTCGTCATATCGTACGGTTGATTCAGTGTACTGATCGCGCAGTTTCGCAGTTATGGCAACCGTAACGTCGCTTATTGCGAAAAGTTATGGCTTTGCCAGCGCATATACATTCGAACATGTATACGCGGAGAGATAAAGGAATTTTCGTAAATTTCGAAATTAACGTACGATAAAAGGATACCATCCAAGATTATATGCTCAAAGTGATGAAAGATGTGTTAACGTTAACGTGCGAACCGCGAAAACAGATTAAACTCGTCAAAAAGTTATAACATAAATTGTTCAAAGGATGTTTTGCTTCGCAAAATACGCTTTGCTTGCTCTTTTATAAATTCCATGGGAACCGATGCCGAGAATCACATCGATTAATTTGAATTGTTCGATCTACGAGAGATGCGGTTGCTTTCAGTAAAATACAATTATTAGTTATATTTCACAACTGTAAAATATTAAAACCGCTATCAGAACTGTCGAAAGTTTGCAAAATGTTCATTATTGAATACATCGTACAATACATCTTACATAATTTTTATGAAGTATTAAGTACACAACTTACTAAGTACTGAGTATAACAAACTCTCATTATTTACTTCAATCAAAAAGAATTTTAAGTCGATTTTTTATTATAAATTTAAGGTATAATCTTTCTAAAAAATTTTCTTAAAAAATATTTTAAGTTTATCAGATAATTATTCAAATTCAAATCAGAAGTTCTGAAACAGTTTGCATATGAAAAATCGCGACATATGCTTTTATATATAAGCACGGATAACATAGTTATAAAATAAAAAGTTAATTTGTGTATTTATTCTTTCTCCTCACGTTTTAATCATTATATTTTAATAATATTATTAATATGATTATTGGGATAGAAGGCGCGAGAAATATTTTGATGTTAGTTAGCAGTAAAGACTTTAATTGACCCTACACTGGCTATCATTATGATCGTCACGACAATACGACCATTGGTTTTGGTCAGATTAATCATCAAGACGTTTTGACCATGGGTTTTGGTTCTTATAATCTAAATTGATGTAATTTTGATGCTTATATATGTATACACAAGCATCCTCTCTATTTAAATAATTTAATTTATTAAATTATAAAAAATATTACCTCAGCCAGGATTCAAACCTGGAACTTTCCCATTCCATGTAGGGTGTCGTATATATCAATTCGACCACTGAAGCCTTTACTGGCGAGGTAAATACTACTTATTCGATTTTGATGTTAGATTCGTTATTTTACTTAATGAGAATATCTACTCTGCAACGGTAACTGATGCTGCGACATACCAGTGACGTAATAGAAAAGATTCTTTAATTCAGTAAAATTTACGGCACCGAACGTTCGCGTAAATTGTTGATACGTTCGAAAGTTCTCACAAATGCTGTCTGTCGATGCGTACTCATTCGCTTAACGCTTGGCATCCAATGATGAAGAGAGCTCAATTATGTAATTGTAACACGGAAAGTGCAACATCCGTGAGTATCATCGAATAAAAACTTACTACTACTCGAGCAAGAAAGAAATCGGTCACTTCGCGTCTGCTTTAATTTACTTTTTAAATTAATTGTCGGCAGTCAAATGTCTCTGCAATCATTTAGAAATATTAGATTTACAAATGTAGGAGATTTCTAAATACGCTTTCTTTACTTCTCTTTGAATAAACAACGTGTACAAAGATTTGTGGTTATGCCCGATTCAATAAGATTTTTTGATAATCTCGAAATTTGTGCTTAATAAAAATGTCGGAACTACCGAATCGTTAGTTTATACGATTATTTATACAGCTTTATAAAGCGTATTACAAAATAATAACAAAATTACATGATATGAGTTATCACTTTATCAGTGTTCTGTAAAAGTAACTTTGAAAATTGAATTAAATATTTTGAAATATTCTATTATAAAAAATCTCGGGTAGGTAGGTAATATTTTAGTAATCTTTCAACGTAATATTTTAAAAGGATGAAAAGTTGAGAGAGCGCTGTTTATTTAAAGTCATCTATTTATAAGTCTTTTCTACGTTATGACATGTTGTCGCGATCGTCGACAGCATGCGTTCGCGCACGACCATGATATAAAATCAGTCAAATAGCGGACTATTATTTTTCTAGCGCATCTCTCGCATGAATGACGTTGATCGCTAGACGCTTGACGATTTTTACCTGTGCTCTTGCGATAATGCTCCGACATAAAACGTGAAAGGTTGACACTTGTGATACAATAAAAGACGTACGTCTGTCCGTTGCTCCGACGGGAGATATATTGTTTGGATTTGCAAAAATTATTCCGGGAAAATAGTAACGAATGCCATACTTAAGCAATGATTCGATCGATGCAAAAATATTTCTATTTAATTTATTCCATTGAAAATTATTTCAAGTTCAAAGAATAGATATTAATTGTTATGAAGAGAAAAATATAAATTTATAAGCATTAAATTAAATCTTAACGGAATTTAACCTTGTCTTAAAATTTTTTGCTTCTTGAAAAATAATATAACGTACATTTAATTTTTAAACAAAAGAAATATCTATTTAATTTTATTAATTTTATTTTTAAATGTGTGTGAAATATTCATACTTATTTTCTTATTTTCCTTCTAAAGATATACATCAAAATAAGATCTGAAAATATTTTAGCTCTTAATAATATAAAATTAAAAATGTTTTGTTAAAATTAAATAAATTAAGAGAGAAAAAAGGGAGGAGGGAAAAAGAAGAGAGAGCGCTATTACTGAAGATTTGATTAATTATATATATATATATATAAAAGATAAAGAGAGAGAAATATAAAAACAGTAACTTTAGATACACCAAATTTTAGAAAGACAAACAAATAATAAAACTATATTTTCTAATTAAATTTAAATAACTTACATTTTAGCAGAAAATTTCAATTTTAAATTGGTACTAAAAATCTATTATTAAAGAATACATATTATATTCGAGGATTACTAAATCTGAACTTTGTAATTATAGATATAGAAATGGATTAAATATTCTAAGCTTTTGTGGTATCGCACACCTATTGTACCACAGCATTGTTAAGTAAATGTCGATGTAATATAATTTCTCGATGAGAAATTTGGGGGAGGAGGTCGGTTTAGAACCGCACAATATTGGAATGGTTTGCAGTTACGCAGGCGTTCTCGAGAAAACAGGGGATTCTCCACTCGTATTATCAGCGATAATTTGTAGCCTCATGATTTATGCGTAAATCCATGCTCAATCGATTATGCGTTACGGTGCAGTAGCGTAAAACACTCGTGAGAATATAATTTTCGATCGAATATCCGCCGTAGCTACGCACATTAATTACCACACTATAATTTTATCGTGTGCGTCCTTGTAATATGCTCACGACGCGCCTATTATTGTTCCATTAACGATGCGACGGCGATCGACCACACATGCGAAATCGATAGCTAATTTAGAGGTGCTCATAGCTGCGAGATAGTCGACGTTTATTAATTGCGTTTTATTCGTTATCACTATTTTTTTTTCTCCTCGCGTGAGGTATTCTGAATATTGTGATCCCCGAAAATTTGCCCGCAGGAATTGTTCCTCGACAAAACGTTCGATCACAGTATCTTTATAAACAAAGCTTTACTCTACTAGAAATATAATATAACATCAAAGATATTTCAAGTTGAATACTAAATAATAGTTGACAAATAATAGTTAAGAGTCAAATTTTAAGAAAAAAATTGTTTTGTCAAATTTGTCGAAAAATTTATAGGTCTATCATCATTCGACAAATTGTTCGACAAATTTTATTGGCAACGATTATAATTAGCGCCATATTGTGATATTAATTGATTAACGTTTTGAATAAAAATTATATTTGCAATTTATCAATTTTCAGTAAATACGAATTTACGATTATATTGATAGAATATTGATAGATGTTCACGCTTTATACATTTCGTGGTTACTATTAATTTTACTAATGATGAAGATTGATTGCGTATGAATTCCAAATTGGAGTCAGCGACATTTCGGAATTCAACTTCGGACCGAAGTTACCACCGCTGAGAAGGAAAACGAAGTTGTCCCCTCCTCCCCTTCCCCCTTTGGCATGAACTATAATTAGTTTATCAAGAACTGTTAGCAGTGCTCGCGCAATTCTCTCTGTAAGCAAGCTGTGCAAAATGTGCCAGGCTTGATCTTGTCCTACTCTTTCAGTGATCCAACGAATTTCCTAATGTATTAATTTATTACGCGATACTTGATTTATATTGGAAAGTGGAACTTCAACATTAGCTAATATTATTTCTTGCGGATGAATTTCCAAGAATTTGCTTTTCCAAGTTCTTTAGCGCGCTTAAGTACACTAGGTACTATAATTTCATAACTTGAAATCAAACAGCTGACGAAAATTAAGGTCTTAGCTAGCAGAATAGATTTAATAAATTTAATTATTTTAGTTACACTTGTTAAACAAACCCACTGTATTTTAAATTAAAAAATTCATTAAATTAAAAAAATTTAATTAAAAACAAATCTGTATATATTATTTCTTTAAAGTTATATTATTGCTAAATTGCATTTTTCCCGATCTTTCTCTCTCTCTCTCTCTCTCATTTCAGAGAAATCTTTATTTTTAAATAATTGATTGTTACAAAGCCGATGCAAATTATTACGCCATCATATTTAGATGTAAATTCATATACTCTACTTCACATTTTTTTCAATTATCCTCTGCCACGCTGCTCCACTAGTCGCATCTGTTAAAAAAATTTTTAAAGTAAATTAAAAGTTAAGACTGTTCGTTGTTTAATGATTTCCGCAGAGTGCACTCTCGGGAACATGTTTACCTCGCGTAACTCGCTATACATTCTTGTTATTCATTAAAAACATGTCTTTTCATGATAATCACACCGCGCGGAGATTTCGTTTAGGTTCCCGCTTATTCTTCGATTCGTCGCGGCAATTTGAAGATAGGGGTTTATACATCTAAATAATATTAATTAAATTATTTAGAGATATCTTTCCTCCTTGAAAAACAGAGTAATATTTTGCTTTATGCGACCGAGAGAGTTAGCTATGGCGCAATCAGACCAAAACGCTGCGGGAAATCTAGTTGCCCGTGTCATGTCTTGGATTTATCACCATATATTTCTTACTAGAGAACTATACATCTCAGCCTTATGCAAAAATGCATCATATATGATACTAATATGAAAAAGAAAATTTCTCCTTAAGTTACATCAGTAAAGAGGTCTCTTTTGCTTTTTTAATCTAATTTGAAAAAGTGTAACAAAGAAGGCAGAAGTAGAGATGAAGAGAATACATTAATAGCAAAATAAATGAATGGTCAATTTACCACAATAATAATTAATAAACGAGTATTATTATTTATTTGGAGAGTATTTAATATTCTCCAAATACTAGAGAGTATTTAATAATATTCTAATAGATAATAAATATCATATAGTTTTTCTCTTAAAACTAAGATATTGTAATTTGATCTCTTTATAACGAGTAGAAATTGGTCAATGTGAATAAGGCAAATAGTAATAATAAAAGTAATAAAGTCACTTATATAAGTTCTTGATATATATTAAATATTAACTAATCTTTTAATTAATTTTATTTTATAAACGTAATTTATATTCATAAATTAATTTTACGAAGACATATCAAGAGACTCTTTTTAAAACATTTTTTAAATATAGGGAATAGTGAGCGAAAAAAGTGCTGCTAAAAAAAAATTGCTTCGTCGTTCAAGAGAATTTTTAATTTTCATCATATGTGCTCGCGAAGGCTTTTATTAGCGTTACGCTATCTCTTTCACCGTTCTTTTTACCAAAAGTCAGAAAATGATCATTTTTGCCACAGAACTCTTGAAAGACAAATTCTTAAAATTCTAAAGCACGGATGATGTAAAGCGAGGAAAATTTTGTGGCATGTACCTCTCAAGATCAGGCAATGGCATGACACGATCGGCATGTCAAGATTCGCAAGATACTCTATATCTTGCGAACCCTATCTCTATAGGGATGAGAGAAAAAGGAGTACTTTTAACCGTCACAAAGGTGTAACGGATCGTTGCGGTTATGGCGGTAAAAGAGTAACATGCTGTGCACGGAATGACCCCGAGTTCCTGTTTCAAATCCGGGTCGTTGTGGATATTTGTCACGAAACAAGGAATTCATGACGCAACAGTGGGCGTCCCTATCGCTCGTGAGATTCTGCAACAACTGTCGACATTATCATATTCAAATAGAGAAATCTTTCTTCGTCAAAATTTATAAACAATGTCAGTATACTACAAATAAATTTAAAAAACGGATTTCTTTTCCAAAGCTAGTTCAATCAATTAATGTATCTTGACTAATATTTTCAAAGTCGGTAGATTGTATTATATTAGTTTTATATTAATCGCTTAAGGTGAATGTAATGCATGGACAGTCAATGGACACGTACCTATGTCTGGACACCTTTATCATTTAGTCTTTAAATAAGTATATAACGTGAATTAACGTTTGGATACTATAACTATAAAGTTTCAAAATACAAGAAAAATATGTTTATCTTTGAGTTTAATTTGCATTATTTAAGGACTAAAATGATAAAGGTGTCCAAACATAGGTACGTGTCTACTGACTGTCCAGGCATTGGTACATTTACCTTAACAGTAATTATTTGCAGGCAACTATTATTTAATTGTCACTATGCGGAAACAATTCATGAAAAAGTTCAAATTTCTCCTCTAATAAATTAAGACTGTTCTAAACGTTTAAAAACGCATTTTTGCGGTCGGATTCGCCTCGCGAGCTTATTTTTCGTGTCCGCCACCGCTATCCCGAAATTACTTCTTGAGTTTGCCCACCACACCGTGCTCGGTATGTTCGCGCATGTGGCGGCTTAAGACGTCGTTCAGTTTGCAATTTTCGTCGCTGTGCTTTTACTGCATGGCCACTGCACCCCGGAGTACTGCAGAATTGCTGAACCAACTAACGAAACTTTGCTCCTTAAGGACTTCCGAGGACTTTTCTTTCATCGACAGCCTTTTCTACCCGCAGAGTCAAGAGAGACTAGCCATTTTCTTTAGAAAATTGTCCGTCATTTCAATTATATGTTTGACCATTTGTGGAAAAATATTTCACCTTCTACAATTTCTTCGTTAGACTGACAACGAGTTATTTTAAATATACCTTTAATTTTATTCAGATAAAATAGTCTAAAATCAAATAGAATATATCTATTTTTCTTTTCTTAAATTATATTTCAGATTATAACAATTCAAATCTTTCAAAAAGCTTTTCACTAACTTGTTTACTCTAAGTATTTACGTTTTTAAAACATATTACTGCTTATACAATAAAAAAACATGTAAAATATTCAAAACAGGCAAGTGTTAAATTATTATGTTTTACACATGTCTCTAATGTATATCTTACTGTAATTTTAAGTTTTACTCCGTAAATTTTATTTATGTTATATCTTAAAATAAGAAGACTCATTTATTCATAACTAAGTACATGAAAAGTTCTCTAATTTGATAGAAATATAACATTTTCGTGGAAATGTCTTCAACTGTTTTAACGGATTCTCAACATTCTCGCCACGTCCGCGTTTTAAAATCCACTTCGAAAAGTTTCGGATCTAGTTCGACTATTAGTATCCGTCGGTGAAAGCGTTTCTCGCGCTGTGTTAATTGATACTAAAAGTTACACATTTTGTGTGAGAACTGATACGTTACCGTATCAGAAACGCGAGAAAAGACTTGTCTGTGTAAAAAGCTTTTTTCTTTCGCATTCGATTTGAAATCCGTGTAAACAGTTGTCTAAAATATTATATCCTTTTTCTTATTTTTAATTAAAAATATCTCTCAGATTTCAGGTTTATTCGCGTCAATATAGGTTTATCAGTTTCGAACTACTCGGTTTTCGTGGAAGTAATAACAAATTGTTGTTTAACTATAGCTTTTATCCAAAATCAATTATATGGCGAAAAAAGTTTTTCTATTCACGGCGTACACGCATATTAAAAATGAGACACAAAGTATGCTTTATTTATAAAATAGTGATATCAGTTAGCAAAAATAAAATTTTTATTTATGCTATTATTCTTATCGTATATGAACATAGTAGATTGCTTTTTTTAATAAATTTATGAAAAAAGAATAAAATAAAATGTTCGATTTTATATTAAATACTTTTACGAAATTATCGATTTCTCTAAATAAAGAAAATTTGTATCACTATTCTATACTTTAAACGTATAAAATATTTGTGTGTATTTCAATATGCACAATATTTGTTATTTCAATTCGCGCAGTTTACAAACATACACACAAATCGATATTGCTTCTTCCATAATACAATACAAATACAATAACGAACCAAATATTAGTTGGAAATAAAGCAGTAGTGTAAGATATATAGAAATTTTTAATATTTATGTAATATACTTTACTTTAAGCAAGCTGTTTAAGCAAGCTTACTAAAGCTGTGGTATAATAAGCTTTTAGAAAAATATGAAAACTCTAGTAATAAACAACATGGTTCACGTATATAAAAAAGGAATGTAAATATTTCGTGAGAAGAAAATTTAAAAAATACAAAAGTAACTCTCTAAATCTGAATCAGTGAATAGTCATTGATATCCAGTGACTATTCACTGATTCAGATTTAGAGAGAAAATTCGCATTTTACAATATTTTCGATATCGAATTACATGCAATTTTATTCTCTGCTTTACTATATATATAATTTCTAGATAATAGCGTACAGTAATATTGGCATTTCTAATATAGTTTTAAGCTTTAAGAATAACTCTGGATAACTGATATAAATCGGTTTCAGGATAATTTAAGAGAGATTTATCCAATTTTACAAATCTTAAAAAGCAGGCAGATAATGTGAGCTTCTCTCTGCTTCACTCTCTTGGCTTCCACTCACTACTCATTTAATATTTACAGTATTTGCAATTCGATTTCATATTATCGCTCGGTGGTACCTTTATTACACCGACATTATCGGAGCCAGCCACTAACTGCAGTCATCGGTAGTTAGAGTCGAACCTCAAACTCCATTAGCCAGTCTAATAATGTTCCCGCAGAGAGAAGCGTTTTTGTCCACGCCGCCAAATGACTGAATCGTCATTGTGGATTATATAGACGGTTGCTGGTGCAATTTTCCGAGAATAATACGACATCGAATTTCGCATCCCGTAAATCGAATGCAAATATTGATCGTCGCGCGGATTTCGATTAGACGCGCACGAGGGACGCGACTTTTACTTCGGCGTCTCACATTTCGCGTTATCCGACCAATTTCCCCCCCCCCCCATTAACAAAAGGAACTCACGGCGCCTTTTGACTCTGCTGAAAGTTGTCGCGCGTTAATATCTCGCGGCGAAAACTTAGTTTTCATTTCCTGACGAGGCTGGAGACCGAGGATGCACAGACATAACGAGTACCGCTGTATTTCCGTCTTAAACTTAATTCAGATTATCTGACACCCGTTGCCCGTTGCAAACGCAGATTCTGCCAATTTATAAACGCGCGCGTAGTCGTTGAAATAAAAACGTGAAAATGAGATGCGATAAGCAAGCACTAAGTATATCTCGTTAAACTTGACATTATTGAAGAAAGAAGGAGAAGGCACTTTATGCTAATACTGATAAAACAAATCTTATTATGGAAATAAAAGTTTGAAGATAGATAATGAAATCATGTAATAATTTTTCTACGACTTTTTCTAACATACGACAAATCGCTAGTAATATAAACTTAATAATGAAAGATATAATTTTATATATACAATAGATATTATGTTTCCTTCGCGCATGGTATTTGCAAGTATGAGGAATATTATAATATTAGAGAGTGGGATTAATTTTAATAGTAATTTTTAGATAATGTAAAATATTTATATCTAAATTTATAACTAAAAAATACTGAGAAGTACTAAAGAGTTTAATCTCTAGGTACATTATTAAAAATAACAATAGACCACATCTATTAAAAACTCAAAAGTTCGTGTTTTATTTTAGTCATACTTATTATCTTTCTGTAAGCAATCATAATTTTTGACAGTAGTCAAAATGTCGTGATTTATTTATGATTTCAGCATTTTATTCTATTCGTGAACATGAAGCATTTTTTGTTTAAAGTATCAGATTATAGAGGTGAACCATGTATTTTATCGTAACGGGTTTTATTGAATTTCTGTAATGAATTTAACATCGTTCTTTCTTGCGCGTATAGTCAGGACTACTTATCGCTGAATTTAAATTTTTAATAAGATTGAAATTGCTTTGAGTTGGTCGGATTAACCGAGATAGATTCAACGAGCACCAATAGAGAGACGGATCCGAGGAATTGATTTTTTAACGGGCTGTGCGATTTAACGCGATTTTATGTTTGAGCTGGTTGCGCTGGGATGGTATGGTTATGTCTATTTACGTGACTAGACGTTAAGCATTTTGCACGGTTCGCTTGTGGTATAAGAATGGACGAGTCGGAGCCGGTGTTCGCATAAATTTTTCTATCTAGGAAATTGCCGTTTTTCTCTCGTTCCACCTTCGTCTTCCTGTCGTCCGTCGAACTCAGATATGCTAATAGTTCGCTACCTTACTTTCATCGTCGTGGGAAATAAATCTCATTTGCGACCTGTGCTTTAAGGGACCGTGAATTAAAGGCGGAAACACACGCACACATAGACGCACGCACGCACAAAAACGTCGTGAACAATCTTTGAAAATCTGGAATTATTACTATAATTTTATGTAAGCTTCGATGTGAATTTATCTAAAGATAGGAATTCAAATTCTGTTACCAAAAATCTTTTCGTTACGTGTTAGTCAGTATTGCACATCTAACATTAGTTTATTATTAATAAATATCATACATCTTTGTAATATGATATTTGCAACACAATCAATAACGAGATTTATGCAATTTCTTTTTTTTTCATTTTCAAAATATTGTCAATGAACACATGATATTGAAATTTCTATCTAAATACGTATAGTTTTCGATTTCACGTCAAAACAACAGTCAATCTTGCCACAATTTCTGCATGAACTACGAAGATTCGCTGCGAATTCGCTGCGGTATTTTCTTCGTGGCGTTACCATAAGCTGATTTGCAACTTCGTGGGGAGTCCATCGAGCTCAGATCCAGCGGTTATGCAGACCCGATTCTGGTCTACCAACTTCTCGCGGGCGGTATAATGCTGCGGCGATAAGACTAATGTAACTTAGGTCACGTACCATCATAGCACATTGAGATATCTCGATGAGTATCCCTGCTTGTATTCATATCCGCCGTATAGATTATGCGCATACATAGATACATGTAGTTTAGGTAACTACTTACTTTCAACTGACTACATGACACCGAAGTGTAAGCGATGTAATGTCGAGGACAAAGTATCATGAGGGATGGCGATTTAAGACAGACAGCCACATGATTAACGATTTCTCCCTTCGGGATTGATCCTCTCAAAACCAATTCGAGTACTAAAATTTATTTCCTTAGCGCGAAGGGAATTTTAGTTTAATTGTTCACACGCGTTAGGGCCAAAGCACATATTACAGTCGTAATAGTCGTGGACGTAAGTAACGCACAAGCTTTGGCGTATCCTGATCTGTCAGGTCGGGGACTACGACCGTCGTATATCGCTACGCCATGTTATGTGCTTTGGCCCTTACTTGCTGCAACGACGTTATTCCCTCCGTTGAATTAATTGCTAATTAAATTACGCACATCGATTTTAGCTTATATACCCCTTGGTGTGTTATCGCTGTGATCAAGCGAATATTGTGGTTTATTATTCCATTTAACTAATTTTTAATTGTCACATGAAAAATGATGTCTCTTAGGCCTGTCAGGACCGTTTTAAGGTTAATATTTAAACAATAAAGATTGTGATAAATTTATCAAAGTAAAAAATAATTATACATGATGCTGAATGTAATATATATAAGTAAGATATCTAATAAGTAAATAGAGTTAAAATGAGTAATTAAAACTAAAGATATATCCAATATCCAATATTCTTCTATCTTAAAAATTGTTATGAGTAATAATAAAGATCCGCCTGCTCCGCAAAATAAAGAAATGGATTTTCTAATCGCGGCTTTACGCTTGACGCCGTGACAATCACAATTGTTTTCGATTTCAGTCGACAATTGTTTTTACGGTGACATGTAAAAAGGGAAAAAATAGGTTATTTACGAACGCCTACATCGCCTACTTCACCTACATCGGTGTTAATACGGGAAGTAGAGCGATCTAATGAAAAGTCTACGAACGACAAATCCTAAATCGTTTTCAATCATACGTTGGATCATTAGCAGGAACTGCTATACGAACACCGCGGTTAAAAATAGGACGCTTTTCGACCACTGAGCACAGAGTTCGGAAACAATACGCAAACCCTCCAGGGCAGTATATTACGCCGTATTGATTGCGAATGTACTGTCGAAAGTCTGGCGGGCAAAATAAACGATATAATTTTGGATATAATTTCGACGGATTAGCGTAACCATATAATACAGTTGAAATTATGAACCCGCAAGATAAATTATTATGCGCTCCAATAAATAATGAGTGAGAATTATTATAGACATTTCGCGATATTCCAAGATTCTTTCATCTATATTTTTTAATCAATTTAGTCGATATTTTCTTCCCAGAAATCTGTTTGATCGTTATATGGCTTTTCAAGATTCGATTTTTTAATATTTTTATAATTAATCTTTAACTTAAAACTGTGCTAAAGTGAGTTCTTTTTGTAATAGTAAATCTATGAACTAGAATATCTGTCTGTATGTTCCCTATAGGCTAACACGAAATCTGGACATCCCACATCCTCCCCCTGATTTCATCCCCTTGACACTTTGTAATAATTTAAGCTTAGTGCATTATTATATGTATCTAGAAAGCCCGGACAACGCCGGGTAGTTTAAGCTAGCGAAGAAAACTTAGTTAATTTTGCACTTTATAACACTTTTGCACTAAATATTAACTTATAAAATTCCATGGAGTTTCAGTTGTTAATAATTCAAAAACTATTAGTGTTTCAATATTCTTGTTAAGAGAAAAGTTGAAATTGATCAAAGACCGTAAATAAAAGAAAGTATGAGCAGCTTTTGAGAGATGTGTTATTTATATTTATCAGTTTTCTGGTTATGACATGACGATGTGGCATCCGGAACGAGAGTTATTACGACAGGGATTATAAATAATAATGTAAGTTATGAATACATTATAATTAATAAATATTAATAATATGTTAATTATCAGTTCTAAGAAAGACAATGAAGACTATTGACAACAAATAAATATAAAGATTGTAGAATAATTAATATTAGTATGCCATCACAAATTGTAAACTAAAAATATTTATTTGTTGCTCTGTATTCTCGATATGAAATCATAATCATAAGGGAAAAGATGCACCATAATGGTATGGAATAAATCTTAGGTGCAAGTCTTCTAGAGAGAATTTTTTGAATTAAAGATATGTGAATGCAGGGAATATGCATTTCGCATTTTGATGTAAGGTGGAGATACACTCGACGGAGGAAATAAATGATGGGCATTTCCATAAAAAATCAATTCGCGATATATTTTTATCGTGGCGTATATTACCGATTTCGTTGAAGTGCTCGAAAAGTTTTCTTATAGCCACTTAAATCTTTTTTCACACGGATTGATTTGCTGCCCTACCTTGCAAGATACTTTTCGCGGAGCGTATTTAAAAGTTTTCAAATAAAACGCTTCACAAATGGTGATGTCTTCAAGCTTGCAAGTGAATGCAATTCTGTTGTTGCACATCATCTTATTCGCGAATTCTCGAATCGCATTTAACGCGCAGAATAAATGCAAGAATGATTGGCTCGATGTAAAGTATGTGCAATGACAAAGATTGTATATTATAAAATCGTATATTGACAAAAAATGTCAAGCTATTATTTAGATAAAATATATTATGATAAATTCAACTACATAAATTTGTAGTATGTTACTTAAAATACTTATACATATCTCGATTGCAAATATCATTCGGCGTTACTACGATATTTATATTCTAACTTTTTGAGAAATATTTTGGAATATATAATTTAAGATTTAAGAATATCTTTTTTTAAATGAAATTCCACTTTTACATTAGTTATGTATATCATAGGTTTTAAAATAAAATCCATTTGTGTCTCTTATAGTAATTGTAAACTACAATTATTGCAATATACACTGTTTCAATTTTAATTTTAATTATTATAAGAATCTTGTCTATATGTAAATTAATTTTATATATATACATATATTTACATAGTATAAATGTACATGGTCATTTTATATACATTTTATACAATATAGCGTATCCACATCACCTATTCGTACTATAATTTCCGATTAATAAAGCCATTTAATTGATTGGGACAGTCGTTTATCTAGGATAAATTAAAGAAAAAAATTTTATCTCTCTTTTTCAAAAGAGAACAATATGAAGAATGCATCAGGAATTTCAATAATACACAATCCACCGTGAAAATTAATTTTAAATCAAAAGTTAATTAAATATGCTATAGTATACTTTAGTATAGTATACTAAATTTGATAATTAAGTAAAATCTTTGATAATTCAACGAAATTACTGACTACGTTGTTAAATATAAAAAATGTAAACGTCTATCCTAATGTAATTATTTGTGATTTTATAAAAGCAAATATGTGCGAAACAGGACATAGTAACTACTACTTCAATTGTATGAAATTAAATATTCATGAATTTTACTTAAAACTTTCATTATATTGAGCAATGTGCATAGAATTACTAATTCGATTTATAAGACAAGACGTGACTTGCAGCCGATCATTGATTCTGCTCATAATATTTTGATTTCGTAGGTTTGCGAGAATATAGGGCTCAGAATATACAGCTTCTATGCTTCGATAGATGTGTTCACTATCGAAGCATCGAGGTTCCCGCTGAGGTTTGCAAGTTGTTCTGGTGTTACCGGCACGATCGAAAGTTACGGGGCTACCCGTCGATCGAGGACACGACGGCTTAATTGGCAAGTTGCCTCCGGCGGTACCTGATGAAAGAGTCGGTGATGTCTTTCTCGTGCTTGGGTCGAAGCGGTAATCGGGTTGAAAAAGATTGCCCACTATTTTGGAGCGCCCAACTTTTAATTGCGTGGTACTTCTAATTGAATCGAATTGGATTGCTTCCAAAATGAGTACCAGATATAGACTTTACGAGACAATAACAATCGTATAGCTAGTCTTTATGTGGTAGCCCAATAAAACACTTTAATAGCGTATTCCTTGACTAGTTTGGAATTTATTTTTCTTGTTAACACAGTTCTTAAATTAAATATGTTTGCAAATTAAAGAGTTGTATAAACACGTAAAATATAAATAAATATATAAATTTTACTTCTTATTCAAATTTAAATTAATTTCTTTGCTTTAATAAAATTTTTATCTAATATTTTAGTCACACAACATTTAATGTTGAGAAAAACAATTATTTATTCTAATTTCGACAAATAATGGGCACTTTTCATCAAGTTTTTACTAACCAAACTTAATTCAGGGTTTATTTCACAAGAAGTCTTTGTTATTAAAATATTTTCCCTAGTTAGTAGTCGCATATATCATTACTACGTGCATGTAAAATATGAATAAAGGTCAATTCAGACAAACTTGCACAGATGCATAAGCATATGCATAAAGAAATGGATTGGTCTATTTCCTTATGCACATGTATATGGACCAATCAATTTTCTTATGTTTATGTTTATGCGCTATGCAAGTTTGTCTGGATAGACCTTAAGAATGCACACAACGTATCTGTTTTGATTTTCAAAGAATTACGCCATGTTCCAAATAAGTTTATGTTATTGCACAAACTGTACAGTTGCAATAAAAATATTACGAGACGAGACATCATAATATCTTCCTCTTGTCCGGTATCGGAAAATCGAAACGTCAAAAATATCGTAAGTACTCCGAAAATATCCCAACTCGCTGACGACCGTTTTACAGGGCTGCACAATTTTGTCATATAATGTTTAGACTCTTGAAAATACAATTATTTTTGTAGCGCGTATAAATGTTAACATGCTGTACTCATATGGTTATGTATTGTGTCAAAAATTATTATAGTTTTATCATTGTTTCAATGTTACAAATTTATAATTATTATCATCTAAAATGTTTTTTTGTTTCTCGTATTATATGACACTCTTTATATATCTAGAAATATATCTTGAGATATTGTTAGAAGTGCATTTAAATAATTGTATATTTATTGTCTTTTTAAATAATTACACAGTAACTATTCAATTATTCTATTTCAGAAGGTTCTAACTAGATACTAGATTTTAATTTAAGTACTAGGTTCTAATTAAAGTCTAATTACTATACATATTAATTAATAGTATCCATATTGGATTATGATAGCAGAATTGATAAATTACAAGCAACTTTTTACGTTGTACATTAAAATAATTAAATTTTTCATGTAGTATTGGATGTATTTGAGAAATATTGTAAAATATGCGCGAATAAAGTCTCTTTTTGGTTTATAAAATAATAACTAATTGTGATTAACAGTCATAAAGTACACATTTTCACTGGAAATGTAGAATATATTTAGATTGAATTATACCGTTGTTTATTAATAAAAAAACCAAGAGAGACGATGCATTTTATAAATTAACTATAACGAACGCAAATCTGCGAAAATATTTATTTTTTATATTCGATATATATATATACAGGCATATATCCTATATTTAATGTAATGATAAATCAAATTTGAAAGATATTTAATAAGAGTTTATATAAAAAGATTTAAAAAGGATGTTAAGTAAACTTTTATGTTATTGCGAGCAAAATAGTTTTTAAATATCTAAATATTTCGACGTACATTTGTGGACAACTCGGAAATGAAATGGTCGGAAAATTTCACGACTGTGGCGTTAATATCTTTCACTTTTGCGAGCATGAATGAAGGAAATGGTGAAAATATCGGCGCCGTCCGTCGCAATCGCGATTTTTCGCTGTCCCGTTTACCACGAGTTATTGCTTCCGATAGCGCATCGTCATTCAGGTTCATATTTTTGGCGTTCACGGATGCGCGATTAAAGCCCGTGGAAGCAAACAATGAGCAAGATTTCAGGGATCTATATGTCGGCTAGCCGGTCGCAAGAGTCTCGCATAACTTGTACGTACAACGTTAACGTATGGCAGCATAAAGGCGCTTGGACGAACTCCAAATTCGCTGTACAGCGATGCCTTGATGCTAATCAGGGAACGTTGCAATAACGTAACATGCACTTATGCGTTTTATTTTTCGCGTATAAGAAGATATTTGTCAGCTAAACTATAACTGTTGAATGCAGGAAAATTATAGCAGTCGATATAAATGTGCCAATATAACGGTAAACGATTATATTTTTGCAGAATGATAATTGTAAACGTTTCCATTAAAAAAAGTTCTACTTTGAACTATAATTATTGAGATGTTTTACCATTTAAAATGTATATTCTCTAACTTTCTGCATATGTGAGAGAGTCAGAGATATGCCGCTATAACCACTGACAATGAAATTGAAAAGCTTTATATTTCTTCGACAATGCTTTATAGAACTAATTTTCCACGACATTACCAATTAAAGCTTCTTAGACTTCCTACGACTTCCTATTGTTGCGTATTGTAAAGATGACAATATAAAGACTTGAAAACTTATACGGTTGCCCAATTACGAAGAGTTAATGGCAACCGTTAAAAAGTTGCAACAAATAATACTTCTTTTTAATCACATTCTCTTTTATACCTTCTATTATCTTTTCCGACAAAAATGTAAAATAATTTTCAAATAAAAGTTTGCCTAGTCTGTTACATGCACAGTTGCACATATATTTCAAGAGCATGAAAATCTTTATAAAATAGAAACGATTTTTCGTATTAAATATAAGTATTTTGTTTATTTATTACTTTTTTTTCTTTTGCACGAGAGTAAAGGTAGTAATATCTATCTATCCTAGGGCACATTCGTGCGAGTAACCGATTACCTGCGCACGCTCACGCCCCAATTCCACGATGCGTATCCTTTGCAGCCTTCGAGTGGGTTTCATTGTCGATTTCAAAGCACGAGTTTACGGTGCCATGGAATCAATAGATGCGGCAGTGCATTCCGATGAAACCGCCGTGCGCGTGTTGGTTTCTGAATTGTCAACAAACCAGCACGCAACACGGACACGCGGTAGTGGTGGGTTCAGAAAAATCCTACATAGCACGGAAAATAACAGAAACATTGTTTTATCTGTTTCTATACGCTTCAAATCTCTACAAATGCATCGAATGCACAATCTTCATATCCATTTATACGCTGTTGGCTTTCAACCTTTTTTAAACTCGTTTCATCCATTTACTCGTTGCTGCGAGACGTTATCAAAACCGAGACTGCTAGTAGGTATATGAATGTATTCCTGAATTTTTTACGATCACATGTCATTAACGTTTTTATATAAAGTTTTAAAAAAGCACGGTCGCGATAACCGTTTAAAATGCTAACAATAAAATATGTATAACGATGATAAACAGAGTATTTGTTTGAATAACTGGATCACAGGCGTGATTTTGTGAGTAACAAATGCTTGAATTGACTTAAAAATACAGTTATTTTGTTTATTGTGTCTTTAGTGTACCAACTATAATATCTTCCTTTAATAATAATTTAAACATTAAACATTATATATATATATATATATATTTATGTACATATTTTTTGGATTATATTGTATATATTAAAATTATTAAAATAACAGTTCATCTTTTTGTACTTTTCAATTTAAAGATTTTTATTAGATATACAAAAAATTTAAATATTTAAATATCTGAAAATTCTCAGGAGAAATATCCTTTTTAAATAATATATAAAAACTTATTTAAAAAAATATGGAAAAAATATCCTATATGTTCAATTCGTATTTCATAAATATTGTCATTAATAATATCTTAAAACTTTTTTGTCCTTACATAGAAAAATTAAACGGAAAATAACTCGTTGTGTAATAATTTTAGAGTTCTATATGTCAAATCATCATTCATTCCAATTTCACTATTGTATGTTGCCAAAATAATGCATAATGCTACTATAAAAATCACTCGATTTAGTGGTACGGCATTTGTGGTTTGGAAAGCATTCGGAACAATGCCATGTGTAAATAAAAGCATATAATTGAAAAGAGCTAGGGCTCTGTGATTAACAACTTTGATCAATAACTCATACGGCTGCCATGCAATTTGTGAAATTTTCCTGTGGCACCGATTGCAATTATTTTACGGCGTTTACGCAATTGTGGTGCCATTATCGTTCATTGTCATCATTTCGAAGCGTTGACAATCTGTAATCACGACCAGAACAAAACAAAAGAGTCCGCATTTTAATTACACATTGCAACCGGCGATCAGAGTTATAACTTATTGTGTTGCCCCTAAAGAATATTTGTCATTATTTTGATTTTCGTGAAAAGCACGTCATTTATGTATCAGCATTAGCTTACGTTTAGTTTTACATTTTATATCTAATGCTAGTTATAATATTTATAGTTATAATACTATTTTAAATATTATCGTTCTTATTTTCATTAATTCGCATTTTTCGTTAACTTCGAAACTTCTTTGCTAACATTTTTCGTTAGCTTTGAAACTTCTTTGCTAAAATTAAAAGATTATGTCTTGAAAAGAAATACGTTCTCTTCTGATGAAAAGTAATTTATAGGTAATTTTGATGAATAAGATGTATATTACTCCAAAGTATTTTTTTAAATACGTTGCTGATTAATTATTTATGAAAACTATTAGTTATATACAATAGGTTAAAGTTATAAACAATATATATATTATATATATATATATATATAGAATTTAAATATAGATATATATTTAGATTTATGTAAAAAATATATTAGTTTATATTAGTTTATATATATATATAAACTAATATATTTTTTACATAAATCTAAATTTCTCACAGAATACTTAGTACTTTCCAGTTTTATTTATTTTAAAGCGGCAGAAATGTTGAACAAAATATTGAATTTTTATTATCAGATTGTCTGAAAATCTCACAAAATTCTGATATGATGAAATGTTTTCTTTCGTGTCGTAATAACAAAACAAAACGAAAGGTAAATGCGCGTATACAAGGTGATAGATCAACGTGACACACATATGTGCCTGCTTCTCTACGAGTGTTTCTTTATGCATTTTGAACCCAACCATTCTCGCAAGTGCGATCAGAAGGAAAAACTTGTCTCTCGTGTGCGCGAATGCGTTTCATTTCGAGTTATAGCAGCGTACAATCGTCACCCATTCTCGAATTTATCGCGTTTCAAGATAGGGCAGGTGGGTGGTCATCGGCGTGAAATAGGCTCTTGAAAGACGGCTGTTGGAAAGACGACTTTTTTTACATTTCACAGCAAGAGAGAAGTATGAACATTCGAGGAGCCGATATACGTTTTGGTGAGACGATTGGTTCTATGCTTGCGAGGCGGAAGAATAAATGGTCGTCGCTTAAATTACCGTGCAAGTTTGGATTTCACTTTTGAACGACTCGCATTTCTCTCCCAGAGCATTTTCGATGGCGAGATCTTTTCCACTTGGCCACAAACATTTCTCACGAATTTATACACAGATATATGTTACATGAAAGATATATGATATTATAGTAATAAGAATATATATTCAAGTGTATGTAAAATCAATGAAAAAGTACTCACTTCTTTGTAATAGAGGAAATCGTATCTTTATAAATTAAGATTGGCTTCCTCTTAATAGATTCACATATTTACTTTTCTGATAAATCCTTTTTATTTTTAATAGTTAAGTATGATAAGTATAAAATCTTGAATTAAAATTTTCCAAAAAATTATAAGCGTAATAGATAAATTTAAAATTTGATTTGAGGAAGAAATGCGTTTCTATTCACTTTTTTTCTTCATAGATTCTCAAATAGTTAAAACAATTTTAGCTTTCAGATCAATTTAATTTAGTAATTATTAAATTATAAGTTAATTATTTAAAAAGTAAATGCAGAAAAAATATTTTTATATAATATTAATGCAGTTGCAATTATGTATATAATTTTACAACAGCAGCTCGGAAAAAGCAGCTTGCATGGTAAAATAAGGCAAATGTATTGTAAAAGCTACGAAATCATGAAGACGGATAGTCGAGTAGCTCGTACATCATCATCGCTGTCAACATGATAATCCTAACCGTTGAATGATGGACGGGATTTCACCAATAATTATTGTCGGCTGATCGTTTCTTACAGCATAATCCCGTGCATTCGGCATTATTTGCGTATCTTGAATATGGATGATCGCGTACTGAATATATTAACATGTCGCGCGAGTGCTGCAACGACAATCAACTCTCGATTTTTATAGCATTGCAGCCGTCTGAAATTCTGCGTGCTCTTCTGCGCGCTTACGTCTGACTATTTTCGTATATATACTACTTAAAAAACGGTATTACTTTATTAGCTCACATATGACATAATATACATGGAAATTTGTTTGTCATGTTTATAAATTTCGATCTCTTTGCAATATAAAATTTAATAAATATGTAATTTAATGGCATTTGCAATGTTTATTAAATGGTTGTGATAAACAAAATAAGCAAAAAATGTCTTGTGTGCATACTCGAATATTACGATTTTAAAGAGCAACTCAAATGGCCGTTATTAAGTAATGCATAAGAGTCTCGTTACAAATTTTTGAGAAAGTACTAGTTCCATCATGTTAGCACGATAAGAAACTTCCTTTGCCTTTTATTTGCGAAAAATCTTCTTTCAGTAACCGAGTATTTGTGATCAAACACAGTAAGGCTGTATCATCATGATTAAAGCTATCTAGGCTACATTAACTACCATATATCCAAGTAATATTCTTATTGGTTTTATATTCTTTTCATATCCATATGAAAGAACTACTCAATGATAATAACTGTTAAAATTATCGCGCGATGTCAAGTTGATAATAAAACACAGTTGTAAAGTTACGTATAAAAAAGCTGCGATTTTCCTAGATTATGAAATGCGTTATGCTATAATGATACGCTATAATAGTAAAGTTTCGCTTTTATTGCGCAATTATGCCTCTTTACTTGAAACTGAATTAATATAACGGAAAAAAATAAGAGTACTATCATCTCATTGCGTCTATAGCAATAAATGTAGACAATTTCTTGTTTTAAAGTTATATCTCTCATGTCAACGCTGGAAAGAAATCGTAGACAGATGCGATTTAAGCCAATTATACATTATCACATTTAGTGTTAAAGATGTAATTTAAATAACATGGACGAAATTGACGAAGATGAGGTAATTGCAAAAGTATTTTTAAAGCAAATGCATTTTGAAGGCGATATATTTTTTAAAGATGATTAACTGTCTACTTTAAATAAATAAATAATAGTTTATTAATAATAATTTGAAAGATATTGACAGTTTCTCGTTTTATTTTTAAATATAATAATGTTTTATTAATATCTGTAATCTCAAAACAACTTACTTTTTGAAACAGATTCCGAACAATTCTAAAATTTAGCACAAATAAAGACGTTATTAAATAATAATTGAATAATAATAGAAACTTTTTTACGCAAACTATTTTTTATGTCTCTTTTCTTCTGTAACACATCGACTTTAAAGTGCAAAAAAATTTGTCTAAACACGATTCTAGCTTACGAGTAGTAATGTACTGAAAACCACCATACACAACGTAGCCGACGGTTATAAATTGCATCGCGAACGACGAACAAGCACGTTAGCATACAAATGCACGCGCACATACAGTCACCTACGCGCGTGCAAGTGTAATTGCGAGCTACTAATTTCTCATTGCAAAGCAATCCGCGGTTGGTCGGTTTGGCTTTGCCTTGTGCAATCAACAACTCTGTAACCTTTACTCATTAAAGGCCTGAACTTCACTGATGTGATAATAATCCATTTTACTTATAATTAATAATCAATTTTACTTATAATTAATAATTTATAATTATGCGTAGTTTTCTTATGATTTTAGGCTCGTTTCATTATGAATTAAATATTATACTAATAATAGTTCTATTTGTCTTAATAAATGTAATTTTTGTAACGCTATTTTCCTATTTTTCTCTTTGTTTTCTCGATAAATATATACAACTCTTTGAAAAATTTGTAAATTTATCGAGAAAATTGTAGTTATGTTGATATAACTAATATTTTATATGCAAAAAGTATTTATTGATTCTGATGTCATTGCAGTGTATAATTTGTTATTACGTCCACTTCGAGCTTTTAATATTATTTGACACAATTTAAAAATTCCACCCAATCATGTTGTAATATGTGTATATCAGTGTATAAAAGAGAATTACTGATAGAATCAATTGAAATAATTGAACAGTAAAATATAAACGAAATAATGTCATATTTTCCACTGATAAGCTTAATAGTTTTCAAATAAATAAATATGGAATTAATAATCTTAATATTTTTAATAAAATTATCAAATCTGATGAAAATATTGATTGGTCATCATAAAATAATTATTAAATTCGTTGAAAAGTATTTCATTGACATATTTATTTCACTGTCGTAATTATTTCGATCGATGCGATATTCATTTTGGAGAAGTATTAGTGATTGTACAGAATATATCTATCTTTAAGAAAGCATAGCATTGTTATTTCTGTCACCTAACATCGACATCGTCTCAGAAGATCTTTTCTTCAAGAACTCGAAAGACAGAACGCACTTGTCCGACGGTGAAGATTTCTACGAAAGAGGGTGCAGTTTATATATATATATATACTAAGAGCACTTCGTCTCTTGGATTTCTAGACTGCGATTAAAAGTGTCCTACTTCCCGAGAACCATGTTTCCCATTGTGCTACGATCTTAAGAGCTCGTGGATCAATCAGAGTTGGAGACATTTTCCACAAGCACCGGATTATCTAATACTCATTTCTATTGCCCATATGAGTCCTTATTCCGTCGCGTATTCGTTAACAAGTTTAAAGGCAAATTTGCATACAGCTTTCATTACAAAATTATATCTTTTCTCAACAAAGAAAAATTTAATCCGTTTATATTAAACATACACTTTACGTTGATTTTTGTACGACGGCTTCAATGTGCGCCAGTGCGCACTGAGTGCACCCAATCGAATTCGCTACCTATCTGATTAGTATGTCATAACGTCATGCTTTATTATTTCTGTTTGTCATGATTTATTCATTTCAGATTCTTTGTAATTTTGATAAAGTTTAATGCTATTTACATTATTATTCAGAAATAATTTCGATTATGATAATCAGAAAAGTTGTTGTAATAGTTGAGAACCGGATGGTATGAAGAGACTGGATATCATATCAAATTTTTTTCCATCAGTGCACCAATAAAAATCCATTCGCAAGTTATGGTTAAATTTTAAAGAATTCTGGTGAAATGCGGCACACGCGCGGGCCGCCAATTAAAAAATTCAGTTAAATGAATGCTTAACGAGTTTCGTAAAGTAACCACGTATCGGTTGGGTGCGCGAGTACCTACTCATTTCGTTAAAAGCAATTTAAAACGCTTGTACTTTTTAGATAATTTTACGCTCTTTGTTAGGGCATTTGTTAAAATTGACAATTAATCGCGCACAAAATGAGAGTTTTACAGAACCGTTAATATCTCACAATTAATAAATCGTCATGAATTTTTACATGAACAGATGCAATTAAATTTATGATATTGATTGGTTATTTGTTTACAGTAGTTTTTTCTTAAACCATTTTTATTTATTTGAAAAAGAGAGTAAAGTAGTTAACAAGCTAAATTGCGATTAAAAAGATACTTCAAAACGCTTTTTCTTTAATTTGGAAGATATCAGTAGAGATAGATATTTACAATAAATGTTCTGCTAAAAAATATATATATTTCATTGTATTTCTGTCACGACTGTTTTTGTCACATTTCCAAAAAAGCTGCGAACGCAGAAACATATAGCTATAAATATTCTCTAAATCTGAATCAGTGAATAGTCACTGATTCAGATTTAGAGAATAGACTTATTATACCAACACTGCAGGGATTGCGCTTACAATGGTTAGTCATTGAAAAACAATTATATAAAACTATAATTACGTATACATGTTAAAGTCAGTGAGAACATCTTATGGCTGAGTCAGAAGGAAATATTAAAGATTTTTAAAAATTACAGATCATAAATATATAAAAAATAAGTTTTAGCTATCCCGATTTATCCGTTAAACATATATATGGGTTTGATTCTTATTCTTTGTTGTATTTTTTGATGTTTATTGCATTATTCATAAAATCATGTATATAAGTGAATACGATGCGAGGATTTACATTGTATTGACCTTGATGGTTTGCTAAGTCTGAATAACTGTACAAATCAATCATTCCTGCAGGAGAAAGTATGGAGAGAGTTAAAACTATATCAATATTGTTGTTTGTTAACAGTACGCAAAAATAAAATAGTGAATCACTATTGTGATTTCTCCCGCGCGATTACACCAGCACTAAAATGTCTGAAAATATTGGATTTAAAAGAAAATAATGTTATTTCTACTTTTTATTTTACATAGAAAGAAATAAGCAATCAGGTATGACCTCCGCATTTATTCCATCAATCAGAGAAACATGATCGTCCTATCTATCGTTCTGTGCAGTGGCATGTCGCCCAATTACGCGTCGTGTGAAAAAAAAATCCGATCGCACGAGTGTGCGAGCGTGCAACGAGCAGTTTTTTGCGCAGTTTACGCAGCCGTTTAAACGCGACATATATTTGAGCCCAACTCAATAAAGATCTCAGCCGCGGCACTACCGCGAGATAAATGCTGTACCGAAATTACAGTCGCAGCTGACCTCGTCCCGAAAGTGCAATATATTTCGAGGTCCGGCCAACACGTCGAAACGATGTATCCTCTATCCACGATTGCGCCGGTATACTGACTGCTCTGAAGTGGATATTACATAAACGCGCGAATCAAATTGCTCTGACTTATTTTAAATGCGTCTGGGCCAAGATTCCGGCGAGGATGAACGTCGTGCAATCGTACGAGAACTATATCCTGAGAGAAAAAGCTTATAAGCTATAACAGTAAAAAGTTACTGGCACTTATTGCTGTATAATTCTACTATTGAATCCTTTTATAATATATTTGCTATTGCCTCCATTGACTTGACCATTCTATTATTCCGAGGTCTGCGAATAACGAAATTCTATCGAAATTCGCTGCTAACGCAGATTTCCATGTCTCCTCCTTTTTATAGCGGAATCATACAATATTCAATATTCTCTCCATGATTTATATGATAAATAAGTTTTGTTACAAGATTTTCTAGATTTGGTTTTAAAAATTAAGCACACGAAAGAAACATAATATACATGCAGATTTGATAATAATAATTATCTTTTTTAAGTACATCTTTAATTCTTAAATTCTTTCAAATATATATAGTTAAATATCTTTAATATATATATTCCACCAAAGAAATAATTAAAATGATTCTCAATTATTAAACAAAAAGATTATATCCTGTATTTGACTTAAATTAAATAAAGATAATTGAACAATAGTACAATTACATAATTAAATTGGTAATCAATTCAATAATACTGATGTTAATAAGCATGTTTAAAATTATTGCAAAGAATAATTGCGAAAAATATCGTCCTAGCCACAGGAAAGATAATTGGATTCGAAACACAGCAATGCAATTAAATTAGCATCAAAAGTATTTTGACGAAACGGATTTTGACGAACTTTTAAATATTTGGATATCCAGTTTTGTAACAGTTTTTGGAGTTTGAATGTGATTACAGTGTTATGAGAATCTAATTGATTCTTCGATTACATATGACTTATACATGTATCTCGAGCTTGAAGTCATTTCGCGTGAACGCGGTTTTCGCAAAAAGCATTCCAATCTTACTAAAAGCTTTCTCAGATTGCTCGATATAAATTGCGCGGTTGTGCACTCGAAATCTCTACAATTATTTTATTACGCGAGAAATAAAGAACTATGAATCCGCGATATTTATTTATAGTTCATTTAATATTGAAACTTTGGCTAAATTATCACAGATAATGTTCGAGCGTTGGATAAGATATGTATAGCTATTATGTATATCGCATTAATGTGATTCGATTTACGCTTGAAAATCTTGCTATAGCTACAAGCGTCAAAAGAGCGCACTTTCGAGAAACACTCGAAGCTCTACTATCGTTGCATAGGGACTTAAAGTTTGAAATTGATCGTTTTTCGAGATCTGCGAAGTTTCCGTGGCAGAAAGATTGTCGATAACGGTAAAATTTTTCTCGAAACTTCAACTCATGAACATTTTCTTAAGATTTTTATTCTGCAGTAGATCACAATACTTTCTTACAAGCTTTCTACAATTGTTCGTTTGATGTAACTAGCAATTTACCGACATCTGTGAGCAACTCTTCGGCACAATTGTGATCACAACGTTGCTAGGTCAACAAAGATATTGGTATCGCTTTTATTTTGATTTGGTATTACGTGAAATATCTGTGACTGCGAACTTAATCACGCCTTCTGTTTAAATACAGGAAATCTCATCAGAGGAATCGATAAGCAATTGTCTTGGAAGTCCTGATAGAAATATAAATTTCGCTCTTTTATTCTTATCGGAGATTAATTAAAACTGTTTTTTTCCTATATTACTTTTTTCTTAAGAACTGAGCATATTTCTACAATTTACGAAATAGAATATTTGATTATAAACTGAGGCAAAAATCTATTTAAATAATTTTAAAGAAAATACAAGAAATTTACTGAATAGTAATTATTAAAACTTATTTTTAGTCTGTCTTTATTGTTAACCACATCTAGTTTGTTTTGAATTTTATTTTAATATATGGCATAAAGAATTTTTAATATAAATCTAATAAGTGTATTATAACTTTCACTAAATATATAATAATACATAATTTTTATATATAAGACCTAAATAATTTTCTATCTAGGATCCTTAACAAGACTTTCTGCCCTTAACGCGTTTATGTTTTTCTAAAGACGCGAACAAAACTTTCTAGAAAACGTAGTGGACATCACGCTGGTTGTTCCGCATGCTCACACGGGCGGTAATGGATATTACACGACGTAGAATCAGATTTAGCTTCATCCTAAATACATTCGGCGGACTTTGACTGCCTCCGCGGAGACCATTTCTGTAAATGTACAGGCTTCCAAGTCAGAAGAAACGGCTGTAATAGGGTACCGTGTTCCATGAACGAGTTAGTGCGAAGAGCCCCGCGCCATTGCTATAACAGTAACTGTACTATACTGTGAAAACGTACAGGTTGAGCATCCGGAAGCACAGAGCAAAGCAGGATATCACGGAATTCGTTGACGTTCATCGTTTCATCGGTTATTCGCAAATAGCCTCGATCCCGTGCGATCCCATAGCATATACTGATTCGCCACTGACCACTGACGTTGCAAAACGGTCGCTTTGGATTCGCCGTCTTGTGAAAAGTTCTACTTTTGAATAGGTGGAAATAATACCTTATAAAGACTTTACATAGTATATCTAAGTATAGGTATCTAGTATACCTATAGTATTACCTATACCATAATATATACCTAGTATACCCAATTTTTATATAGTGTACCGATTCCTCGGATCTTCATTTCAGTTATACATATATAATAGTAATATTCTGTGAGAACCTAACTTGCTTAATCATTAATTATTTGCATACATTTTGCAATTGACGTATACATATAATTTTATATCTTTACGTTGAATTTATATTGAAAGCTTCGTATTGTATGATTATTTACTATATTTACGGAACATTTTTTAATATCAGAAAAGTATATGTTTTGTTTCGCCAATAATTGATTAATGGGAAAATTTTTATTTTTATAATCGACAACGTTTGGCTAGTGTCGTGACAGTTCGACCATTGGTTTTGGTCGGATTAATCGTCACGACTTTTTCGGCCATGGGATCAATTTAGAAATAACCAAAACCCATGGTCAAAAAAGTCGTGACGATTAATCCGACCAAAACCAATGGTCAAACTGTCACAACACTAGCCAAACGTTGTCGATTACGGCTTCGGTACGTACTGACATTCGACGTACTACTTTTCAATTTTTATACCAACACTATAACTGAAAATCCAGTACAGAGGAGAGAGCACGGTACCATAAATATATTTTTCTACATGTAAAAGTGCATGTAACGTTAGAATATTTAAAAAACTTTTATATTAAACTAACTTAGTTCTGTAAAGATTAATAATATTATTTATTCTTCTTAAGCATTTTTTAAGTAAAATTATATTTCTGGTAAGTTGCACAATGCACATGCATTTTTGCGATACATAATTTTGAAGTTCTCGATTTTTTATTAAGTTAGAAAATTAGATTTTGTTTTAAAAGCTGGAGTAAATTAGATTTCATACATTTATAATAGGTTGAAAATATCTTGTACAATAAAAGTTTTAAAAAATATTATCAATTAAAAGAGAGTAAAATATGCCAAGTTCCTGCCATAGATATATTTTATACATTATTCAATGTCAGTACACGTGAGTAACGCGTATTATTAAGCAGAATTTGCAATTTCGGAAGGGTGAGCAGGTGTAACGTGTAACGTGGAATTTTCAGGTACGAACTTCCATCCGTTAAGTAACTCCTGTGAAATTACACATGCCGGCAGATCCTTACGTACCTTAACCAATTTGGCATGCAACGTTATAGTCAATATACTGTATCCTGCTCCTTGAGAGCTGCTTTTCACTTCGTAACAAGTTCTTGCTTTAACACGTTAAAATATTCCGAAACTCGCATTGTTGAACGCAAAATCTGTGGCAATATTGGGATCTTTTTGTTCAGTTAAGACCGTTAAGTCTAGAAACGGACAGTCAAACATTTCCTTGATAAAATCGGTTTGACTCACGTTTTTCAAGTTACTGTAATCAGAGATTGTATTATGCGCATTTTTCGCAATATAGGACATTTCAGTCGCTTTTCCTTGGTAAGGCGAATATTCAAGAATGCATAAAAGCATGCAAGTAAATAAATTTGCCTTCTACCGAAATTAGTTTTGACTTTTATGTACCAAGTACATACACATCGAGTAAACGAAGTTTTACAAAGGAATTTTTCCTTGTAAATATATATGCGTATTAAAAATAGATTAATATTAAAAAATAGCGCAATTTTTCACATAAACTTTTGTTCCATTAAAAACTTACTCAGCAGTTACAAATAAGTGATTTATGTATTTTTATTTCGTTATCTCCTATTTAAATAAAGATACATTGAATTTTACTTTGAAGTTACGCGTACGCGAGTTACGCATATTATATGAACGATTAACGAAACATAAAATTTCTTTTTGTTTAGGCGTTTCTTCCGTTTCGTTTGCCGTTGTCAATATCGTACGATATAGTTTTTATTAAGTACATTGACTTGGTTGAATTGCGTGAAACGATAAAGGCTTTCTCCACAGGTACTGCTTGGGACCGACGACGAATGAATAATTCGACACGTGCCGTCTGGGCGCTCGAGAGGCTTTACTCATTTTCTTTGAGCCACCCGGCATCAGGTCGATTCTCGTCGCGCGAGATTTATGAGACCTCACACCGCGAACTCTCGGATATTTCGAAAACTACGCTTTCTCGAACGTAAATTGAAATGTAAGTTTTATACTGCTTTGCCATTTGCTGCAAAGAATGAAAAGCGTCATTGAAATTTATAAAGCACGAAATCCTACGTCTTGAAAATTGAATTCGTGAAATAAACTTTGTTCATTGAAGAGAAAGCGTAAATTTCATAAAATGATGCTTATCAAACATAACGATAATATCATCGTTATTAAACGCAAAATTACTTTTGTTTTTCTTATTTCTTAGTTACAATTTAATGCTTTGCGTCATTCATTCCTGAATTTCTAATTTTTATTTATAAAAACAGTATATATTTTATAATTATTTTGTTGTATAATTTATCGTATTTTTTTAACAAAAAATAATTAATGTGACGTAAATTATGTAATACAATAAATAAATGTTAAATAAATTTAGATAGAATGTTTTTTTTTTACTAGAATTGCGAATGGCAAACGTAATTTATTTTATCAATTAAAGGTGCGACGTGATTTCCTGCCTGTTGTACTTCAACGATATTTTTAACAAAAGCGGGGTACCGCGCACGAGTGATGTCACTAAACCAATCAAATAAATATATATAAAAAAACGTAATGTAATACAAAATACGTACGCAAATGCTAAATTACTATTGTTACGCAAACTATACTTGTGATTAATAAAACAATTGTAGAATAATAATAATATAATAATATAAAAGAAACTGTGTAATTTATAATGTAATTTTAATGAATTGTAAATACTTTTTGCATACCTAATTGTAATAAAATGATCTTATAAAAACATAAACTATTTTTCTCAATAAAAAAGATTTAAATTTTTTTTCTTTTTTTTTTAAATTAAAAGTTACAAGAATTTTTACAAATGTTGTCGTTTCATCTGAAAAGTTTTTTCATGAGGAGCAACCCATGCATCGGGTCAGCAAAATCGCGACTAAAGGATGTAAAGTGCGCTAGAGCTGTAAACCCTTCTGTGACCATCGGCCTCTTTTACGAGTAATCCCATGAGCTCTTGACGACTGTTTTTCATTTGAAATCCCACGGCAGATAAAATGCGTATTTATGACAGATACAACGAAAAGCTACGCGCCACTCGGTATTTATGGGTCGGGTTCGGCGCATATCCAGAGATGTTACTGCTCATAAATCGATAACGATCGCAACTCATATCGCGTAGATCGCTCGGAGGAAAAAATTATTCGCTATGATAGGGGATGGTATACCTGTCGATTCGTCTGCCGCGTTCGGCTTATATCATAATCCTATATTATATTGTCACATGTTTTTTTTCTCTCTCTCCGTGTTGGATAAACTC
Source organism: Temnothorax nylanderi (assembly GCF_030848795.1). Taxonomy (NCBI): domain Eukaryota; kingdom Metazoa; phylum Arthropoda; class Insecta; order Hymenoptera; family Formicidae; genus Temnothorax; species Temnothorax nylanderi. Next base: position 165,589 of record NW_027249422.1, read on the forward strand.
GAAATCTTGATTCGTAAAATCGAAAATAAATTGCATAAACTCGCACGCGCATAAATCAAATACTTTCTTATCGGTTACGATTGTAAAGTGATCGTACGTGTTAAATATTAATAGATAATTTTTTGTAGTTTTAACGAATAATTTACGATTAATTATATAATTTATTATTATTGAATATTTTTAACAAAAATATTGAAATACCAATTGTTCTTGATCAGTGTTAATAATCTAAGAGTTTTTACAAACTTAATATTAGAGGTACATATATTACAAAGTAGGAAAGCTTATTTTTTAATAAATAATAAAGTCAATACAAGAGTATAGTTAAAAAAGTATATGTCTATATTTTTATTTATGTGTGTATTTAAATAAGATTTAATCTTTAACCGTTATTTGACTATTTTGTAAATAAAATATTTGTAAATAAAATAAAATATCTAAAATATCATATAGAGAAAACTAATAATGATATTAATAAACGTCTAAAAATTATATTCTATAAAAACAAACAATTGTCGTTAATAAAACTTTTAAATTATTGACTGTAAATTCTGTTTTAATTTTATTACTTATTATATTAAACTTTATTTATTAAAAGCAGCAAAATTGCATAATTAGGTTAACGCGTTAAAACGCATCAAAAAGCTATGGCTCTTAGTTAAAGTTTCTTTTATGAGTGTTAAGTCAATTCTATTTTACCAAAAATTAGATAGAAAATTTAATTATCTAATAGCTAAAAATTTAATTATCTAAAGATAAAGGAAGTATAATACATTAAGTATTGAAAATGTAAATATAGTTAGTAAAACCCTATATCGTTCAAGAAATTCGCGTTGGGGAATCTGTAAATAAGAACTGCTCGACTGCTGATATGACCTCCATAGTATTAAACGAACAAAAGGCGCAGTCGAGGAAGCAATCTTCTTCAAGACCGTCGAAAAAGAGGCGGAATTTATGAACCGACCGATAAAGCGATATTTCATTGTCGGGACTTGTAGTCGCGCCACTCGTCTGACCGCGACAGGTCTCCGGGATTTACCTGCACTTATCGCTTTTTTCAATTAAAATGTGCAACGCGCTGCTTTAGGGAGTTTTATTAAGAGGATTATGCGCGAGATCAGCGGTCCACTTTTCCGTCCTAAGATTTTTTTAAATTCCTAAATAAAGCGCGGTTCTCCGCGCTTCATTAGGAATCTTCGACGAAAAAAAAGGAATCTTCGACGTAATAGCGATTCGATTTAAAAGTACGTAAGTTCCACGCGTCGGATGAAATTCAACAGCACAATGAAGCACGAAACTTGTTCACACGAAACTCGCGACGGGGCAGCGACGACGGCGGCGGAAAGTTTTCTTTTAACTCTTCTCTACCCAGGCTATTTAGACCAGCCGCCCGTTAAAACCAATAATTGTTCTTGTCATTACCAGGCAGGAGGGAGGTAAGAAGATTAATTTAATCCTTTGTTCTCTCGCGAGCGCGCGCGAGAGAGAAAGAGAGAGAGAGAGAGAGAGAGACCCACGTAACCATGGTGTACGGGCCAACCGGCGCTCTCGCGCGATTCCATTTATGATAAAGTACAAACGGCGAACTGTAAACATATCGGCGCAAGTCCCGAATTTGTAGTTTGCTGGCGCGCGGCCGGAAAGAGCAAACGGGCTAAAGTAAATGTAGGTCGATAAAGCATGAAGTTCGCTTGGATAAAGCATTTTGTGCAGATCCCATCTCTCGCTGACGGTGAGAAACTGTTTTACAGTACACGGTAGTATAAATCACATATTGTAATGCACGTCGCAAGTTTAGGAGCTTTAACGATACGCCGAGGATAAGTGAATCATGTTTTGATTCGTCGAACGAGATCTATAAGAAATCTCTGAGATTTTATCGATTCTATTTTACTTCTTGTCCTGTTATTTTTTAATCTATAATTTTTTATCTGTATTAATAGAAAAAAATATATTCTCTGTTTCGTAACAGAATATATGCACACACACTTCAACGTATTATAATGGTTTTAACATAAATTCAAGTTCTGAATTCGGGTACTACCAGCTAAAATGTGACATATATATGACTGTACAAAATGTTAACTGAAATTTTGTAACGTCAATTATCCAACATATTAACATTTCTTAAACTTCGGGTAAGATGGCCATAGAGGAAAGATGGCCAATCTATGTTCTTTCAATCTGGCTCGCTATGAAGCATCGAATGAACATGGGTTGGCCGTCTTTCCTCTATGGCCATCTTACCCGAGTTTACCCTACATATATGAATATAAGTTCATATGGCGGTCGACGTATAAGTACATAATGCGATTTACCGCTTCAGAGGAGTTAAGAAGATTTCGCACATTCTCCACATACGTCGGCATCATCATTTTCGAAAGAAACGCGAGTATTCAAACATGTCTGCAGCGCAGCGAAGATGGCCCTTGGCGGCCTTGGCTGTAAAATCCAAGAAGGTGTTCGCGCGGCTCATAAATAAACGAGACACCTTATGCGCGCGCAAGCACAGTTTGCGAACGTTCACCTATATCGGAGATCTGGCTGTCTCGAGTATTACCACGGACGCAAATACGAGTAGATGTTCTTTACGCGCGAGAGCGTGAAATCAAAAAGTCAGATTCACGATACTTCGCGAACTCGTAAATTTTTCGCGAGTTCACTGTCCGCTAAAAATATGACGTTCTCTTCATTCTTTGTTCTATATATTTTTTGTGTATTTGTTTTCTTTTAAAATATCCAAGATTAATCGTTAGTATGCGAACGTTATATGCAAATGTTCCAAAAGCTATTCAACTATCTAATTTTATGAGCTTTGACACAATATTTTCTTATTGAGTATTACGTCAAATATGATATTGATACCCGATATTAATAATGATAGTCAAAAATAGAAAGACTTTTAATAAGTAATATTTTAAATAATTACCAAAATCTGATATTTCAGTTAATTTTAAGTATATTTTATTTGATCAAAAAGCTAAAGTTGAAGCATGTGGTGAATAAAATATTGAAAAATAATAATAAAGTTATTTAAATTTGAATAAAATAAAATTCCAACACTAGATATATTAACATCTGACAAATCAGTGGTACAATTGTAAAAAAAATAGTAATACTTGGAAAAAGTCATGCATTATATCTGTGCGATGAAAACTTTTTATTAAAGAACCAAATATATAATCAATTTGTAACGCAAACATGATTAAATAATTTTTGATTTATGGCCTTAGTATCTACTTATAATCATTTTCTTTGATACTGAAGCACACAAGAAGAATGTTATTCTATAAAGATATGAAGCAAGAAACTCACGATAGATGGACGGATGAAAAGAGCCGGAAAATTAATGTACGTCCATCTAACTCGCACTCTTGTCGGAAATCAATACAATGTACAACGTATAAGATCTAAGTGCTCTTTTGTCGTGTCAGATTTCAACGTCATGATGCTATTTTCTCGAATACTTATAATATCAACAACGGACGCTGATGGTTTCTAATTACAAAATAATGTATTTTTACCTTACTCCACATTCTATTTTTATTCCTCAATATTCTAATTTTATTAAATAATTCCTTAATACATTCCAATCGAAATATAATTTAACCAGCGTATATTTAATTAAATAATGTATTATTTTTGTCAAAATCGAAATGAGTTGTTTTAATTGAATGTAAAATAATGCTTTGTTATCTATTTGCAACCATAAAGTTTTATTTAAAAAAATGTATTGATATAATTGTGACTGTTTGTTACTGTTTGTGACTAAAATTTACCTCAATATTTAAAAAAATTCAGAAAAATTAAAAAATAATAGTATAAGAGGCAATATGTAATTGTTAGGTTATTTTATATAATATATAATTTATATCAATAAAATCAATTAACTATAAAATTAATTACATATTACTCATTTAGATTAAAGAGAGAGAGTAAGTCAGGATTATATAATCTTCTCTAATAAATTCAGCTTTTGGTTCTATTGTAGCAAAAGGTTTGTACATGTGGGAGTAAAATATTCGAGAAAATATTATTTCGTTATGAATCTAGATCACAGTTCTGAATATGCTCGGTGGTCACATTGAGATTGCTTTGAAATTATGGGAAAATTTTTCAACGCACAAACCATTTTTAAATTTCGCTCACCAGTGGGGCAGATTTAATTAATTCTGACCTCTGTGACAAAAGTACGCATTAGTACAACGCATGCATAGCCGTAATAAACTCTGTGCCGCTTTCAATTTTGTCGTTTACGGAAAAGGAATATTTTCAAACGCTCGTTACGCATTTATGAAACCCGTCACGGCGCTGCAGCGAGATAACTGGATTTAAGGAAGAACGTAAATTACTTTACCCGAAACACGTTCCTGTTTATCAAATCACTGTCCACTTATCTGATTTTATTTATTAAAAAATCGAAATTTTAGCGTTGTCTATTTTTCAGTAAACAGATTCTAGTTTACACGTAAATTCGATTTCTTAAATGCTGATTGCGTGGTATATACTGTGCTCGATTATTTATTTTACAAGGAAAGGTACGGAAGTGTCCCTTTCCGATTTTGACGAGCTTTTAACATATTGTTTTCTGACAAATAAGGGACACATATTTTTTTATACGTGCCTATGCGTATGTTTAGAGGATGAAAGATCCATTTGAAAAAAATCGACTTTTCTCTTTCGGGCCGAATATCTCCGAAACTGTAAAAGATAGAAAAAATTTTTTAAACAAAAGTTGAATGGTTTAAAGAGCACTTTAGAATAATGACAAAATAACATTTTATTTTAATTGTTTTAATCTTTATTAAAAAATAAAACTTTAAACAATTTTTTGTCATTGTTTTAAAATACTTTTTAAACTATTCAACTTTTGTTTAAAACATTTTTATTTTAATCTTTTATAGTTTCGGAGTTATTCGGTCCGAAAGAGAAAAGCCGATTTCTTTCAAAGGGATGTTTCAGTCCCTAAACATGCGTATGGGCACGTATAACAAAATATGTGTCTCTTATTTTTGTCTAGACAACATATTAAAAGTTCATCAAAATCGGCTCATAAAATGATTTTATAGTTATCAATCAGGATACCGGAAAAGTCGCAGTCCCATTCAGATATCACTATTAACTATTACTGAGTACGCGTAACCTTGTGTAATAAAAAGTCGACAGAAGATTATAAATTATAAAAATATTTTCTAGGCTCTAGAGAGAGAGTTTATCCATTTCTGAGCCTATCCATTTCAAGGCAACAGATTATAATATATTACAATATATTAGTTCATTTGTAAAATATACTTTTATATTCTTAATCTTTAATGTTCCAATTTTTTGTTTTTTTCTATAATAACTGTAGGAATAAATAATATATTCTATAAAGATATTTCATGAGATTAAGAAATGCAGAACACTTTACCGCTGCATTAATTATCTTGTTATATAAATTAATAATAATAAAAATTTTGATATAATAATTGTTAGAAAAAGACTATTCGTGATTCTTTTATAATAGCTCATTTCTCATACATTTTATTTACGCTTGTAATATAATTTTACAAATCCATTGCCTCGACATTGAAATAAAAAAATAACTTACCGGCCGATGCGCAACAGCGGATTAACTCTGCATTGTAACTCTGCGTTGATCTGTAACATATAAATATTCTTACATAACAGGGTCCAAAAGATAATCAATACTTCAAGTAAATAATTAGCGGTAGCATATTTCAACATTAATTCGTTCTTATAATTTAATCCGCGAAAAATCATGCAAGTAATATTACGACCGTGCGAATAAGAGAGAGACGCGACGATCGCGACGTAATATTTCTTCTCACATATGCCGGAGATCGAACTCCGAAATTGTGAAATTGCGCCGGAACCTCGAACGAGTAATATGAATATCACGTAATGGGCGAATCAAGTCGCGCTTGAGATAGTGACGGAATCCGTCACAGGACAGCAAAATAATAACCGAATAATAATTACCCCAGGGTTGCCCCGCTGTCGCCCGATGCCTCCCAGGCCTCGTCTTCCTCTCCTCGATCCTCCTCCGTCGGTCCATTATCGCATCTCCGTCGGCGCACTCGCGACTCACGACGCGAAATGACGTTCACGCGTGAAAATCAACGATATCGTCACTTATGACCGCGCGACACTTTCGATACTTTGCACGGCACTGCCGGTATTAATCTCGCGACGCGGCGCGTACTTTATTAGACGGCAACGGAAGAATTACGGCGGAGAAGCTAGGAACGATCCGCTTGACGCCCGTTACGCTTGATGTCCCGCAGGTAGATGTTAACACGGCGGAGTCGAGAGAATTTCGTAAATCGCGCGGCCAACTTCACTCGCCACCTCGCCACTCTCGCCAGGAGCAACGAGCAACCGTCGCGAGTCGCGAGGACGTTAAGGCCATCGCACACAAAATGCATAGCTTTGCATAAGCGTAGCATATGCCGCTGAACCAATGAGCATCCAGCATAAAGTCGCCATATCGATTTACTTAAGATGTTGGTCCAGCGGTCTTATGCTATGCTTATGTAGCCCATGCAATTTTGTGTGCGATAGCCCTTACACTTGCTGCTCATGAAACGATTTCGGTTATCTCCAATTAAATCATCGATTTGCGAACACTGTGTATATACCCCACGATCGCCAAATATCAAAATATGATTAAATACGATTAAACGTACGACATTAACGGAGACTGTGATCGCTAATTAAACACGGCGCGACGTTAGGGCTATCGCACACAAAATTGCATAGGCATACGCATAGCATAAGACCGCTGGACCAATGAGCATCTTATGTAAATCAATATGGCGATAACTTTATGCTGGATGCTCATTGGTTTAGCGGTCTTATGCTAAGCTATGCGTTTTATGTACGATGGCCTTTACTCGATTTTGCTCAATTTCGGGTTCTTTATCCGTGTTCCGAAAACTTTATTCTGAAGCTGCGCGACACGACGCGAAACGAAATGCGAATCAAGTTGACGGTTGAGAAAAGCGAGATCATCCGAAAGAATGTAATCGAATGCGCGCGCGATATACCTCGGTATAAATTCCGCGAAGCACACGTATTAAGGCTGGTTCTACAATTAGTCGAATGTCGGAACGCAGCCGATGGTCCAATGAAAGAATTTCTTTTTCGAAAACGAATTTTCCTTATTGGACCATCGGCTACGTTCCGACGCGACATCCGACTCCGACATACGACTGATTGTAGACCGGCCATATAAATGAACATTCGATGTATCACAGTTTTTCGTAATCTGAACAATCGGACCTGGCGATTCGTATATTTAAGTATATTACTCCGCGATGTGATCCGCGAGCAACGACATCAGAACGGGCCGCACGCGCCGCGGTAACATGAGCAGTGGTGAGGGGGGGGGGGTAGGCCCGGTAGGCTGTTTACGCATACCGACCGCGCATCGTGTGTACTGTGTGCAGTCACCCTACCCCCACTCTATCCTCACTACTCATGTAAATACCGCGGCGCTCGTGGCCCGTTCTGACGTCGTTGCTCCCGCGCTCCCGCTCCCGTATCGCAACGCGGAGTAAGTAATACACGAATCGCCGACTCCGATTGTTTAGATTGCGAAAAACTGTGATACCTCGAATGTTCATTTAACACATGTGCCTTGGAATTTATACGGGTACCGAGGTATATCGCATTCGATCACATTCTTTCGAATGATCCGTCTCGCTTTTCTCAACCGTCAACTTGATTCGCGTCGTGTCGCACGACTCGCACCTCGCACCGTGCGAGTCGCGTGGCTTCAGAATAAAAGTTGTTTTCGGAACACGGATAAAGGAATCGAGCGGAATAAATTGAGTGACGCCGCGACGTGTTTAATTAGCGAGCACAGTCTCTTAACGTCGTACGTTTAACTTCGTATTTCATCGTTTTTGATATTTGGCGATCGTGGAGGATAGACACGAATGTGAGTGTTCGCATAAATCGATGACTTAATTGCAGTTAATCAAAATTGCCTAACAAGCGGCAAGTGTAGCGCTCTCGCGACGGTTGCTCCCGACGAGAGTGGCGAGTGAAGTTGGCCGCGCGATTTACGAAATTCTCTCCGCCATGTTAGAGTCTACCTGCGGGGCGCGGGAGCCGCGGGGCATCACGGGCCGACGGGCGTCAAGCGGATCGCATAGTTTCATTCGTAGCTTTCTCCGCCGTAATTCTTCCGTCGCCGTTTAACAAAGTACGCGCCGCGTCGCGAGATTAATACCAATAATACCGGGAGTGCCGTGCAAAGTGTCGAATGCGTCGCGCGATCATAATCGCGCCGATATCGTCGATTTTCGCGAGCGAACGTTGCCGCGTCGTGAGTGAGTGCGCCGACGGAGATGCGATACGAAGGAGGATCGAGGAGAGGAGGAGGAGGCCTAGGAGGCATCGGGCGAGAGCGGGGCAACCGTGAGGTGAGTAATCGTGATTTGGTTATTACTTTGCTGTCCTATCGGTCCTGTGGCGGATTCCGTCATTTTCTGAAGCGCGACTTGAGTCGCCCATTTATACGTGATACCCATATTGCTCGTTTGAGGTTTAACTCAGACGCAATTTCGCCGGAGATGCTGGAGTTCGATCTCCAGGATATGCGAAGAGAGACATTATTACGTCGCGAACGTTGCGTCTCCCTTTTATTCACACGGTCGTAATATTACTTGCATTTTTTGCGGATTAATTATGCGAACGATTAATGCGGAAATACGCAGCCGCGATTATTTCTTGCATTAACATTTTAAAATCAGATATCCTAGAATAATGTTTTAAAAATTTAACGGGCGCGATATAATCATTTACTTCAAGTATTGATTATTATCTCTTGGACACTGCTTTAATGTAAAAATATTTGTATGTTACAGATCGACGCAGAGTTGTTACAACTCCGCTGTTGCGCATCAGCCGGTGAGTTATTTTTTTATTTCATTATCGAGGCAATGGATTTCTAAAGTTATGTTACAAACGTAAATAAAATGTATCTATGAGAAATGAGATATTATGAAATAATCACAAACAGTCTTTTTCTAACAATTTATTAGACATTATATCATTACTATTGTTTAGATGCATACATGAATGTCACGTTCACCGATACGAGAGGATATAAAATAAAATATTTATTTTATTTTATTTACAATTTGCGACGTAAATCATTAGAAAAATTGTACTACAGTTTTACGTCAATAAAAACTCGCGGAACTCGACTTCGTTATGCTAGTGCTGAAAATAAATAATGTCTTTTGATCGTTTTTTCGTTGCTGCCATACATATAGTAACGCAATATTTTTCTTGAATACGTACATTTAATTAATGATCTTTTTTAATTTAATATCACGCCAAACTGAAATAAATAAAATATAGAATATCGGCTCTTAAAATATGTCTTTATTACCGAAAAAAATATATTTAACTGATAATTCGTGGGTACTTAAATGCCATGCATGTTATTAAAACGCATAGAGTGCTAGAAGTAATATATTATTAACCAAAAATAATTAGAAGTAAAATAAGAAAATAAAGTTATATCTACAGCAAGATGGTCTTAATTAAAATGGATAAGAACGTAAGTATAAAAATAAAATTAATATGTTTAATTTTGTAATAAATTCACTAATACGGCACGTAAGTGTAAAATGCATTGTAGAACTCCAAAAAATTTTATTATTTTAAGAAGTATCAACGTATAATATTTGATTTAGGAAATTTTTACAAGTTCCGTCAAACATTAAAAATCTTTAATTTTAGAAATTTAGTTTAAATAAAAATAAAAGTATCTTATTCACTTGGTTAATAATTATTATGTCTTCATTTTTGCGAGTCTTTTATAATAGTTTTTCAGCTAAGCCGAAAACTCAGTTTTTAATAAGCAATTAAAAATTTTAATTCCCTTGATCGTCATGTTATATTTCAGAGAGACATTTTATTAATGTTCGCATTTTTTTTAAGGAAGATTATAATTGCAGTAAATAGTAAAAATGCAGTTTAATGCAAACAAATAATTTTCTAGAGTTTTTATCTTTTTCTTATAAAACTTTTTATTAAGTGATTTTATAAGTTTCTTTCCACAAACGCTACATGTATGCGATTACGAAAGTAGAACATATTATTTCGTGATAAATGATGGAACTATATAACAGTTTTCTGGCAAAAGATATAAATTACACTGAGATTGCGTTTGACAGCAATATTTATATCTCATATTAGTCAAAGATATAATAGCTGCTTCACAGAGAAAAATAAAAAGAGATACTTATATATAATTTTACACATAATGGCTTTTGTTTTTAACAAATATTGATTTTTTAAAAATACTGCAATTCTAGTTTCTTTCATATTAAGTCTTTACTTTTATTCTCTATACTAGTCTATACTTATTGTTAGAAAAAAAATGTTTATATCATTTTAATATAATAAATTGTGTAATAAACGTATATAAAATTTAAACGTAAGACATACTTTGATGTGTCCCACTCGAAAGTGTATTCAAATCTATAGTCGCCGGTTATGTTGTGCCGCGGTAATTACGTCACGTTAATTTATACTGCTGGAAGCCCCGAATTATCAAAACGTCACTTACAATAATATAATAGTGTAAAATCTTTCTCTCTCTCTCTCTCTCTCTCTCTCTCTCTCTCTCTCTCGCATCCAGAAATAGCCCGCGCTTGACTTTCACGAAATGGCAATCCGCTTACATAGCTTAAATATGAAACATCACACTAGATTTCTTAGCTCTCGTTTCTGATAGCAGAACCTACTTTCACGGCGTCCCTTAGTATTTGACATTACGTAAAGAAGGATGGCAAGTATACGCATAAATTCTGCGATCCGGAACACTAAGCTGCATTTGTGATCACTCAAGGCAGCGGTGAAGTCTTGGCTCCGGTTCATAAGAAACTTTTCTCTGGAACGTTCTGATGTATATTTGCTAAGAAGAAAAGTTCTGAGTATTAAGAAGTTAGTATAAGACCAGGTAAATTACGAGTGTCTTTCCATTTTAAATTCTCTATCAAAGATATAAGATGTGAACATATTATAAATTGTTTGCCAATATTTGCCTGTAAAAATTTATTAAAATAAAGTCTCTTGATTTATGCTATCAGTAATTAAAACATGAGTTGCAGTTAATGCTTTGCAATAATTCGAAAAATAGATTTATAAAAATCAAACTCTTTATCAGAAAGGACAATTTTTTTATACATTTAAGTAATTAAATTTAGCATGAGGAATAAATAAATAAATAAATAAATAAATATATATATATATATATATATATATATATATATATGTACATATATATGTACATACACAGAGAGAGGGAGAGAGGGAGGGAGGGAAAGAGCCATAGATAAACTTTAATATTTGAGATGATGTGAGTAGTAAGCGCAAGAGAGCTTAGAGTCTCTAAAGATCTTAAAACAGCTTTAAATACTAAAGTCTCTTAGCAGTTACTTAGGTGCCGCTTGTTGGTAAGCGTAGTTCTGAGCATATCCGTAATTTATTAACACCATGTCGCACGACTAAGCGGAGCCGGTCAAACGGAATGGTCGGAGTATAGCCCGTTTCGAAGAAATGGTGATAGGGACAGGTGGAGAAGCAGTGCGAGAGAGTAACATAGGTTGACGAGTTACATCGTCTGCAATATTCGTCTTGTTGTGACAAGGCAGCAAATTGCTTTTGAGAGCGTTAAATTAATGCTCACGACATATATATCTTGCATATAGCCACGAATCTTCCGCCTAAGAAGACATCCTGTCCGGAGCATATATCGATCTTGAACACGTTTGAGAATACATTATTCGAGTGGATACAGTGCAAGTAAAATTAATCAAGCAATAATAGATAAAAATAATTTCTTTGTTATCTGCATCATGCACAGAAAAAAAAATGTTAAATCAAGATTTATATTCTTATATATAAGCAAGAATCTATAATCTTGAAATGAGATATAAATTGCATTAAACGAAAAAAACTTGTTTGAATGAAGGTATTTATATAGGTTAATCAAGAAAAAAAGTTGAAATAAAAAGTTGAAATTCTTATAAGAAAATTATAGATTCTTGCTTATATACAAGAATATAAGTCTTGATTTAACACTTCTTTTTTTCTGTGTATGCACAGTCGAAATATACACTACTTTATCGATTAATACACTTCTATTTAAAATGAGAATAATATTTCCATTTTATGTATTTAATGTCGTTTGAGCATTAGTCTTAAGACGAGAATATAATAATTTTATATTATAATATATGTATGTAATAGTTTTATATTATAGTATGTAATTTTTAATTAAGTTAGTGTGTGTTTTTATTTGAAAAAATAAAATAACTTAATTAGCATGCAATCTTCCAAATATTCCTGAATGCAAATATTTCAGATATTTCTTTTCTGATTTTTCTCATATTTTAGAACTTATTTAAAATGAATAAAATTTAAATCGCATAATTAATAAGAGGAATATGTATGAATATAAAAGTAAATATTAATCTCTTCTTTTATTATTTATATCACATAGGTAATGGAAATATTATTCCCATTTTAAATAAAAGTGTATTGATCGATAAAGTGTATATTTCGATTGTGCAGGGTACATGATGCAAATAACAAAGAAATTATTTTTATCTATTATTTCTTGGTTAATTTTACTTGTACTGTATCCACTCGAACAATGTATTCACGAACGTAGATAATAAAATAGATAAATTTTTCTTCTTTTACTACTTAAACTTCAAACTTAAAAAAGTTTGGTCAGTTAAAAAAATATACATACATAATACGTAATGTGTTTTACTAACTTTATCTACCTGAAATATCTCAGCTACTTCAAGTAATAAGAAGAATATTATGTACAAAAATTGTATAGTTTTGAGACATAATATGCTGGCATGATAGTTTCTTTTTCAGATAAAGGCATAGGAAAAATCTGATGGCTTATTTTTTAAAATGGAATAGCCAGTTTTTTATGATTAAATTCTATAATAGAAAGGCAAATTTTGAGAATAAAAGTATTAAGTACATTTATCCTAAAACTTACGGTTTCTGTACATATATTTAATGTATATTATATTGCATATTTATACACTCTGTAGTACACATATTCAAATATCGAATTAGTATATGGAAAATATGATTATTTTGCAAATAATTAATGAATCCCATCAGGGGAACAAGACAAAGTGCGATTAACCTATATTTCTTCACATTAATCTTTCAAGAACGCCACATTGAGCATCAAACATCCTACGCAACCACCCTCATCTGCCTTCGAAAGTTTCCCCGGTCTCGCGATAGAGATTTTCATAATGTAAAACATCTCCCTTGTATAACATCCCGTAGGAAACGAAGATTTATATTCCCCTTGGCTCGATAAAAGATGAACTATCCATCGGTTGTCGTCTTCGCAACGAACGTGGAGCAATATCTATCTAGCGCAATATTCACATATCGATATACTGAAGTGCCTTTATATTCGGGCACAAGTGAACGAATATACTCTATAATTTCAACGAAAACTGAGTGTCGTTGTTTCGAAAACGCTATATATAGTGGAGCGGATGAAGCAACGAACCATAAAAAGAGAATTCGTGTTAAAGTATTCAGAGATGGATCAATCTTTTTCAATATGCATGAACAAGCGAAATCGTATGATGTTAATACATCTTTGATATCCTCCTTTCCGACCGCGAGCCGGTAGTTTTTCTCTCCGCGATTAACTCAGACGACCGATATGAAGCTGATATCAGTATGTAAAGCGCGATGTTTCTGCGTGTAGTAAGATTTCCCGAGGGACTCGTGGTTCATCCACGCTAGGTGACTGTGTCTCCTCGTTCCGGAGAAACTTTATTTTTAAAGTGGCGTGCGAACTCTCGTCATGCATCCTTCTCTAACCACCGCAACCATTACATCACGCAGTTCACTTCCGTTAAACATTAAGGAAAATTGCATCTGTAATAAATTAAAAAGTTTCTAGGTGGAGATGAGTTGCTCAAATTTACGATCCTCACGGTTGCCTCATTAAACAAAATTTTTTACAATATAATTACAATATAATGTTCGCTAATTGATTTTATACGAGTATAATATTATTTCTCTCTAACAATAAGTCTAGTTTTGTAATTTGCGAAATATTCAAATATTGAAAAGTAACGAAACGCTTTTTTAATTTATAAGAGAGCAAAACTTAATTGTTCTAATTTTATATTTCTAAATTGCATTGTTGATACAACTAAAGATATGATATTGCACAAATTGAGAGAGGAAACTAAATATTTTTGCGCAAATCAATAATAGTTCTATTTTGGAAAATATATTCGAATTTTAATACAATAGATGGAATACAAATTGAGTGCGTAGTCGCATCGAAAATGAGTTGCATCTGAGAATGGTAATGAAACTTATGTTGAAAATTTTAGCTTGCATTTACATCTGTTGTTTAATTATAGACTTGCATAAAGTTCCTCGAATTCTATATTATCTGATTTAGATTTTTAACCTAAATTTTGGATCAAAATGTGGTCGCATTTAAATTCGAGCGATGTGGTGTGAATTGATTAAGTGAATTAAATCGATTAAACTGCTTTTATATCGAGATTTTAGGAAAATAAAAATTGCAACGGTTTTATAGTGTAAACATTAGTAACTTACATTACTAATAATTATTTTCTATTGGTTTTGAAATCATTATTAAATTTGTAATAATTCAAATTAACTAATCATTTAAAGACTTCACTTTCAATTATATTTCTTGATTCTATGTATATTTAAATTTAAAATAACTGTTCCAACGAAAACTGTGTTTTAAAGCCGACAAACAATCGGCGCGCAGTTTACTATGTTGGAAATATGTGTATTTGGAAATAATACACAGAAATATTGTCAGGCTACCAAGATCCAGCTCGGACCGTAATGGTATTTTCTTCTAAATTAATTTTATATCATGTCGGTCTCGTTTTCTCCTAATATTTAAAATTAAATATTAAGTTTAAATTTAAAATAACTTTTTTAAACGAAAGCATAACCGAACTTCAATTTATGCACAATGTTACCTCAAAGGGATATTAAAGTAATGGAATCAATTGTAACTGAAAAGCAAATGGCATTGATAACAGCTAAGGATTAAGGAATCGTTCCTTCCGATTTTTCAGCAAGTCTGAAAAATTCTTCTCATGAGATGCAGAAGCACTTAGCTCTAGATCGGCCACTTTTGCGGAGGCTCTTAAGCGGCATAGTATACGGAACACGTTTCACGATAACACGTTCTCGACGAACGAACATCGCGCGAATGCGGTATACACTAAAATCTCGCGCTATTGGGATTCAACGCGGCAGCGAGAGACGGCGACTGTAATCGAGTACGCGTTGAAGGGAATCTAGGACGACGACAGCGGCGACGGCGACGACGACGATGACGACGAAGACGATACGGAATATTCCTCTCGATTCTCGTGTTGCTCCGGCTGTCGCTTCGCTCGTATCTCGCGGACGATCGACTCTTGGTCGCGTCATTACTGCTTAATTTGAAACCACATGAAATTACTCGGATTATGATTGCAATCGAGCGACGTCGTCATCTTTAACGAGTCAGAACATTGGCGCGCGTAGTCCATACATATATCAGTATATCACTCAAACGCAACATCATGAATGCGAGGAAATGCAAAGAAATATACATCCATTGCAGTTTTTAAAATCTGCAGATCCTAAAAAACCCTGGAATTGAATCAACTGAATCTGGTTTAACTGCCTAGCTGGTTTAACTCTCTCACAATCAGTTTAAATATTTATATTAATAGTACTATTGACTTAACAGTATCATATTATTATAATTATAGTATTAATATTTAGTTATACTTATTAGTTATAGTTATAGTATTAGTATTTATACTTAGTTATTTATACTTGTTGAATAAAAAACTCTAGCAGTGTTTGAATGCATTGTTATTATCGATGCATCTGTTACTAATTTTACTGTCATTAGTTTTTTGCATTAGAAAACAATTAGCATTTTATTTACATATATTACCAATTCTATATTTATCACACTATTATACGTATTGTGCCGCAGGATTATGTATCTGTCGTAAAACTATCAAACTCGTATTTTAAATTTTTCAGATCTATGTTATATTTTATATACATATCAATACTTTGGTATCTCGTGTTGTTATATCCTCTACTTATAATGGTGCTACAAAGGAATTTATCTGAATATAGAATGCTTATCAAAATGCTAATATTTTTTCTCTCGTAATGTTGTGATGAAACTTTTTTCCTCGACAATAGCGGTATTCTCTGGTGCACGACGTGATTGCACACACACATCAACAAGGTCTCTTTACCTCTTTTAATTATATTTTAGTTACGTAGTTGAATCAATGTCTCTCAGTCTAAAATAAGTAAGAATTGATTTTGTACGTTTCTCTTTGGAATTTTTAATAACAATATACATAGATTTTTTTTTATATAATCGAGAATAAAACTGATAGAAGAATGTTGTTTCATTTAAATATCGTGGAATATTACATTTGCATGATTTTAACGCTTTACGAATGTCTATATCCTTTTTAAACTTTTTTAAACGTTTGCGTAATGTATATATATATATCTATATATATATAATCTGCAATTCAACAACTTTTATAAAGATGAATGATGTTTTCCAGTTAGTTAAAAGTGGCACTTTTATCTTTGTATTAATATCTTTTATGCTAACATATCAAATGTACGAAGGAAATACGTTTCATACACAGTTTGCGCGCGTCGATTCTCATAAATTTTACCGTTATACGTCTACACATTAAAGAAGCTCCGAGGAGATTAAAAGTCGCGCTCTAAACTATCTCTCCGTATAATAAATCCGATTTCTAATCGAGGACAGTTGGTCGGGAAAAACTTCTCTCTCCAAACGCTTTTCGCTGCCATATTTTCCACAGTTCGTAAAAAGGTGCAAGAATGAATTTCCTATCTTTCTCTGTCCTCTCTTCTTTTCTCTACTCTCCCTCAAATCCTGATCCTCCCCCCCCCCCCATGCGTTCATCTCTTTGCAGACCGACGAAACTAAATTACGTATTTTCGAGCGCGCCGCCACGCCGCGCCGTCGCTGTCGTCGCCCCTCTCGGAAACTTTTCCATTTTAAATAAGAATAAATTCAGATCCAGAGTTCTCAGCTTTTGCGAGAAAGGCTCGCAGCGCAGCGGAGGCAACAGGACACTCTCTGGCTACTTCTTTCTCGAGGAACGGAGTGAGATCGGCTTCCGCTTCGCGGCGTTACGTCGCGGAGCGAGTGAGCGAATCTCGCGCCGTCACCTGCATATGAATTTCACGGGGGCGCGGCTCAAAGTAGATTTTCCACTTACTGCTTCTCCGCGCCGTAGTTACACAAGCGTGCAATGGTAACTCCAAGGAAAAATGTCTCGTAGTGGTCTTTCGCGATTTTATTTCACCGCCAGTTTACCGCCACTTTTTCTCGCCACGCGCGCCGCGACATTTGCGTTGAGAGAAAACACGAATCGCGGTTATTGCACAATCTTGAGATCGTTTGACGCTTGAGAATTTGTGGTAATACGCAATATATAGTATGCGAGCGTAAATTACAACGGTAGATATTTGCAGAGGAATAAAAATATATTTCATGTAGAGAGAACGTACAGTTGAATTTGAAACTCGTGATTAAAGTGAAACTTAGAGTGCTCACAAAAATGAATTAGAGTTTTATTTTATCTTAAGTCG
Source organism: Temnothorax nylanderi (assembly GCF_030848795.1). Classification (NCBI taxonomy): domain Eukaryota; kingdom Metazoa; phylum Arthropoda; class Insecta; order Hymenoptera; family Formicidae; genus Temnothorax; species Temnothorax nylanderi. The sequence goes on from NW_027249422.1 coordinate 183,331, forward strand.
AAAAGTATTTTAATATATCAGAAATAAAAGAGCAAATTGGTGTTATCTATAGTATCAAACATATAATTCTGCTTAATTTAGAAATGTATGAATTTATCCACAACTGCAGTAAAATACATATTATAAAATAATACAATAATTTTAAAATAAAATACAAAACAGTTTCTCATAAAGGAACCTAGGTATAACGTTATGAGAGATGATTTGATGGTTGGTTTTCTGATAAAAGTTACTATTTTGCTGCTAAAACTTGGGAGCGTTCATATCGTGAGAACCGTGACTGGTTGCGTCTTCAATTCGACTTTACCTCAGACTTCGACGCGGTATCTTGGTTCCGCGCGAGATACATGAGATCACGAGTCTGCAAGAACAGCCTTATCTTTGAAGATTTGATTTCGAGATAAAGAAATGGCGCCGTGGATCTCCAGACTTCAAGAGCGTGGATCTCCCGCGGATCTTGAAAAGAAAAGCCACCCCCGTGATCCCTGCGGAAAACCGTCGCTCGAGTAAACTTTCTCCTCGTCTTTCTTTGCGTCTCGTCTGGCTTCCTTACGGAAGCGACGAATCTCGTGTCCGAGAAGGAAAAAGATGGTACACGCTTGCAGTTTTATGGTCGATGCGGCGCGTTTTTCTTGTCAGAAATGAGGTGAGTGTGACTCTTGATCGTTACGGATTGTCTGAGGTTTTTTTGGTCGCTGCAAGCAAGAGATACCTCTTTCTCTCGTTAGGACTTTGTTCGCGTGAAAAGGAACGAAATTCTGCGCTACTAACGGAGTATCGTTCGCATTCGTTGCAACGGACTCCGATCGATCGCCATAAAAAGGCTCGATCGGTGGACTCGCATTCATCTTTTTTTTCGGTGCCTACTCTTCTGCTGATCACGTAGCAATCGTATTCGTAGCAGAGGGAAGAAAATTGGAAAGCGATCGCCAACACCGATCGAATTTGTCTATATGTAACAGAGTAAAATAGAAAGAAGTAAAGCAGAAATTTATTGTGTTTTTAAAAATAATTTCTTAAAAGTAGATTGGACTTTAAAATATAGGAAATTTTATAAAAACATTACTATTTATTAACAGAAATATCTATTATATTGATAATGTGTCATCATAAAATGTAAATATTTAACGTAAGAAAATAAATTCCTAATATTTCTTATATGTGGATCAATATGTATTAATTAACTTATTATCTAAAGATTCTAAAGTAATAGTCTTCATCGAGTATTACAATTGATGTAACATTATTTCATAACTTAAGAAAAAAAGACAAAAGTTAAAAATATATTACATTAATTTATAAATTTCTTGCTTTAGTTTATTTAAAAAAAACTTCGACGGTTTTTTCCATTTAAAATACGTTAATAGTCGACGAAGGAGAAGCCAAGATACTATTTGCTTTAAGGCGCTCCCCTTTAACGTCCCTAACTTGTGGTATCGTACCCCAAATTCCACAGCACCTTTCCCCACTCTCTATAGCCTTTGGCATTCTTGTGCCATAGGGGCGCACCGCATGTTTTGCAGTCATGTCATTTAATTGAAACTAATAAAGTAAAATGATTCGATCAAGCGATAAACATCGATGATTGACAGATAGACGGATAACCGATCGCACACTAATAGATTTTGCGTGCTATTGCGTATAATCGACAGTGACACTGATTGATATCTGTGAATTGAGTTGTTTTTATTCCCCTTCAAGTTAAAATCAATTTTAAGAACATTGGATCGAAATGCTTAAATACAATAAAAAACAGTTCTTACTCATTGCTACAATCCGAAATTACTCATATATGTTATTAAATAAAAGAATTTTTTGATCACAATAAATTTTTTATTTTAATCAGAATGTAAAATATTAGGAATAGTTAAACAAAAATTAATTTAAATAGGAATAACGATATGTGCATTTTGCACCTATGTTTTGACTAAACAACCAATTAGCATAATTACGAGAAATTTATTAATAAATATTAAGAATCAAATTTCTTTTTATATAGAATAATGAAAAATCAAATCCAAAGTTTTGAATACAGTTCTGTTAACAATTTGAGACTAAAATAAGTACCATTAAGATAGGTGTTCATATATAAAAAGCTTTTTGCGACTTTGTTTTATAGCTCAGATCAATTAAAAATAGATTCCTGATTCATTTTTGGCAAGAAATGCCGTTAAAAATTATGGTTGAAAATTTTTAGATATTCTGAGTAAATTAGAACAAACGTGTAATATTTGACAAGATTTTTAAAATATATTATAATATTGCAAATATATTATAAAATAGATTCAAAAAATATTATGTAGAATATTTTAATAAAAAATGTCCGATTGCGTTTTAGTATACTTTTTAACGGATAATTTATGTATAATTCATATAAGTAATATATTATTACAGTTTGTATAATCTGTACAATATATTGACTGCTTGAAATCAACAGAGAAATTATGTCGTGCTCTCTAACATAATTTCTGACAAGGAGTACACTTACAGCGGCATCATAGAAGTTGTCGCATTCGGGAAAATATCTCTTAGCCAATACCGTCAACGTCGGAATGAAAATGCATTTTGTGGACGCAATTTATTTCGATTGTGGAGGGACTCCTTCGAAGCTGAAATATGAAAACTTCTGTCGCGTCGGAACTGCGGTACTCTCGAAAGAGAAGATTGCTCCACAGAGCGATCAAGATATAGTTTCGTAGCATTTAAAATTATGGCATTCCTCAAAAATAAAAGATTTAAATTCACGTGCTGGTTTTCTCGGAACATAGATATAAAATGTATTGTTGCTCCTCGAATTCTTTTTCATTTAGGTTCAATCAATTTAGATTTAAATTCCAAGTGAAATAAAAAGTTTATATTGATCAATTTTTATATATATAACAAAAACTAAAAAGATATCTTTGGATCACTACTTTTTTATTTAAGAAATAAAAATAAAAAATTTAATAAGGTAAAAAAAATTTTGGATAACATTACACGGTGTTCCCAAGCGGTCACCCATCCAAGTACTAACCGTGCTCAGCGTTGCTTGACTTCAGTGATCGGACGAGAACTGGTACTTTAAAACGCGATATGAATGTTACCCGGGAATTTGACTTATTCGGTAACGATTTAACCAGTTTTAATTCGGAAGTTTTCAACGTGATTGGCGATATGTTTAATTATCAACTTTTCTTAAACAAAAAGGAATTTTGAAACTTTCTGAAGAAGAGCCAGAGCTTTTTCAATTATATTGAAATTCTGAGAATAAAATGTTAACTGTATAGAGATCGTTTCGTTTTTAAATAGTTACAAATCTTAACAGCTTCATTGTTCATGGACTACAGCATTATAGTATAAAACCATCTAACTTTAAAATGTAAAGGGACAGAATGGGAGCAGATAAAAGGGAGATGGCAAGTCCGAAAGAACGATACCGCAAACGTGTCGCCCGATTTTTCAAAGTGCTCGCTGACTTTCTCAGTTTCCACAACGTGCGATGATAATCGCGGCGCTATCGCGGTGAATGAGAACTGACTGGACACATTGTCCCATGGCTGGAATGCGAATTATTGTGTGTGTAATATAGAACTAGCTTTCTTCTGGCGATGCACTCGGTGCGACGATATCAGAGCGCAAGTTCATCTGCGTTCCGCTTTCGCTCGGGAATTCCGGAAAATATCTTGCGCGCGATGCGACAGAGGCAGTCGTACGTGCGTTGCATACGAAAGAGCCACATTACGTACCGACATTACTGCTGGTCTTTCGAGAAACAGATTACGCAGGGGCGAACAGAACAATAGGAAGTGTATTCCGCGCTGTATATGAAGTACCGCTTCGCTACGCGTACATACCAGAAAATATACAGTTCCCGTGAGAAACGAAAAGCCACGTGGCTCACGCGTGGTGCTATTGCATTTCCTATCATTCGTGTTTGCATTTTCACACGATAAATTTCCGATATTGTCGGAGTAGAGCGCACAGGATGTTTCCGTTATCTGGACACAGCGGAATCCTTTGAAAACGTTCAAAAATCAAGAGAAAGCTAAAAGGGGCAACAAAGATATGAAGAAGTTTAGAATTGATATATGTAGAAGCGAATCACATTCGTGTAACAAAACTGTGTTAATGTAATAATTTTAGTAGACAGAGCTTTCTAGTTATTTTTTTTGTTAATCGCTGTTCATATAGTATATTACAATTATTCAACATGTAGCAATAAGAGAGTTGCTAGCGCGTTATTTACTTATATTAGAAAATTTATCAGGTGTACTATTTTGTGAGCGGTCTAGTAAAAATGTGTTTATAACATTCTTACTTTAAGGAAAAAAATAAAACAATTTATCATAGAATTTTAATTTATTATAAAAATGATAAAAAAGAATGCAAAAGTAATACGGAGCGTATCAATCAAGAAATTACATGGTAAATTGCTTCCGGTGATTTGCGGATTTTGATTAATGAAAAGATGGTAGCAGATAATTTATCTTGGCATATCTTTTCATACGAGGTATTATCACGTTAATGGCGAGTATTATAAGCGGGTAATTGCATAGTCCTCTAGTTAAATGACGTGTAATTTGAACGAAACACTTTAGTCATACGCAAGAGCGAAACTTGCGGAACTCACAACGAAATTACTTCCACGTTGAACGTCCGTTATCGAAATTTCATCGTCAGTTGAATATAAGAAGACAATAAAAAATGAAGTGAAGCGAAGAGCTTTTAAATTAACCAATCGCGCAATTTTATTTGCCGATAATTGCCTAGTGAATGGTGCAGGCGAGCGAAAGAAAGGTGCTTTTAAATTCTGCTAATTACCGAAGCCCGTTCTTCTCTCCATTCCGATGCGAAATAATATAGAGTAAAAAAAATCTGCGTCGCGAAATATTGAAACATGCAGTGAGCAGTAACGACACCTTTCTATACTCGCACGGTTGCCCCTAAATTCGATTAATATACTAACAGTCGTTAACTGTATGATCCTCCCGTATCTTTATTTCCCTATTAATTGCACGTGTTTTACTTGAAATTTAAGGATGTGCTTATTACTCACTATCTTGCACGTGTTAAATTGGTCATTGTCATTATTATATCGTATTTCTGCATTTATTTATCTTTTTTTTAAAATAATATTTAAATATAAAATTATTTTGTATATATTTAAAAAATATTTACGTTAATGTGATACAAGAGCGTATGAAAATTTGCCGAATATTCGATCTTATCGCGTATCATATTTGCAATTGTTCTTTAATTATGTTAATAATTAAATATTAACTATGATACGCTTTATCTCAATAAACTTTTCTTAAAATAATAATTTAATGAACAAATATTTTATCTATTAAGGGTTATCGTTTTCGAAAAATGTGGCCGAACGAATTAATTAAACAAAATGCTCATACGAATTTCGAGTATTCGCAAAAAATTCAAGGGATGCTTTCGACACGTTTCAATATAACTCGTTTTTAAATCGAGCCATCCATTCGTCGTTCCGCTCCCGCAGGGAAAATCCGGAGATCCAACACGATTTGATTGATTGCACTCGCATATCTATGGGAAACTCGCGGCGACACATACGATATGCAAATGTGACACGCGTGACACGTCGTGACGCATTACATAAAAATAGGTTAATCCATTACATATGCTGGCCGATGGACAGGAGCTAGCCTGACATTTTTTCCGGGGACGATAGCCCCTGTAACGGGCTATTTCCTCCATGAACGTTACGAGATTTTATGGGTTAACGAAAAACGAACGTGTACGGCACCCTAAATTCCTTCTAGGATGCTCCACGAGTCGCAGAGATGAGAACGCATGGATAAAATGGGGCTTTAGGGTGCGTGAGATATTCGCGTGAGAGTTGACGTGAAATGGAAAAGTATTTTCCGTGAGCTCTTATCTGTCAACTTGTCTTGCTCATTTAAATAATCCATCGTCTGATGATATTATTTTAGAAATAATGGATTGAAATTTGTTTCGAAAGTTATTATTAATAAATTTATATAAGTTAGACGTTAATATATTAATTATTAAGATGGAATTTACTGCAATGTAGTTATTAAATATTTTAATAAAATGTAATGCAAGTCAATTAATTATGAGCAAATAATCATGATATTAAATGTGTCTTCACAAATTATTTTATTATATCAAAAACATCAAGTGCTTTTTGGAAATAAATAACAAAAAAATAAATTGGTATAAGTAAAAGGCTACAGCAAGTAATTGATGATAGAAAAATATTAAAAAAAAGAAACAAGAATATGTTTGTGAAAATCTCTTTGAGAAAGAAAGTCTGCTTGTGATAAGAAAATATTTCTGTACTGAAAATAGTATATCGCCATCTACGACATAAAAAGAAGGAAAAACATAGCGAAGGAGGGTTCCCAGTCAATTTTTCCGCATCATATAACGATAACAGGTATTCTCGCTGCTATAACCGCCGCGACGAGAGAGAGACAGGAAACGAAGAGAATTTGTTGTTCTAACTTCGAACTCTCTCTGTGAAGACTAATTTTGATCGTGTATCAAACTTTGGCTCTTTCGTGCTTATCGAAATGAAATGCTGAATTTCGACCGTCCCTTTCAAGCCTGTCTTCACTTTTTGCTTCGAAATACCGTTTAAATCGCCCCGCAAATTGAGAGATATTTCCGCTACGGGGAAACTATGAATTTCTAACGAAGGGTCCGTTCTGACGGCAGATAATAGGATCTATGACGATATCTACGATGTCGATGGTACATTGATGACACGGCTGATTACTTCCATTTCTTGTTTGTGTTTGTTTCTTACAAAATAACTTAATTGCAATTTGTACGATTTGTAAATACGGCTTTTAGATATATGTCGGATAGTGCTGATATATTTAAAGAGAATTAAGATATACGAATGTTGTAAAAACAGAAAAAAATCAAATAAACGTAAATATCATGGAAGGCAGACACATTCTCGATTCAGATTGTATAATAAAAAGAACAATGTTCCAACGTTTAAATAAAATAATAGTTATCGTTATATCTACAATGGAATAAAATGGAGCTAATGAAAAAAGAGCGGTTTCTATCAAATCTATTGCATAAAAGTTGAAAGAATTATCGTCAGTTTACATTTACTCAAAACAGAGAACGAGATAAAAGATTAATGCGATAAAAGATTGATGCGTTAGCGGAACAAAGGCCAGTCGACAGCTTTTATTCTTTATTATTTAATTTGCGAAAACGCGTATCGAGAGACACGGCAATCGTCTGCCGAAAAGCGCAATCGTTATGACGCAATGATGACAAATCGTCGGACGCAAACGAACAATTAATTCCGCAAGTATAATAAATAAATGAATGAACGTACTCACAGTTCTGGATGCGCTGTCGCTACATTTACCTACTTCTGTCATTTTGGACGCTTTCCACATGGACACTCGCTCACTCATTCACGGCACGAAGACACGGTCACAATTGTATTACGCATTAGGCTTGTTGTTCCAACTGTCCCGAGTTCGGCTTTCTCGTTTCCTTTCAACTCTTCCGGCTAAAGAACGTAGTAGAACGAAGTTTAGAAAGCCCTATTCGCAAATTATTATGTAAACAGGCGTATGTTGCTGATCGTTACGTACCATTATGACGGCGTAAGTGGGTGTGAAAAGGTATATGAGAGACCCTCCTGCTTACGAACTTAAATGAGCTTATTACCGTACCCCAATTAACGCCACGCCACAATCACCCGTCGTTTCGTTCGGAGATTCGACGCGAACATATGCTGGTGATGCCGGTAGTCGATACGCGACGATAAATCAGTGTGGACCGGCTTGAACTAGCGACTCAGTCTACCTCGAATTATAGGCGTGAATTATAGACTTTCAGGGCAGGCACTATCTTGCTAGGTATGTACCTTTGATTCGCGTTTAAGTACCGTGATTGCAGATCGATTTTTCTGTTTCGGTGAATGTAATTAACGCGCCTTGTGAATGTAATTAATCGCCATTCAGTTAATATTTATACATGTGCTTCTTCGATAATCGCGATTTCCTTCAATACACTTATACTTGTTTCGATAAAAAGTCAAGTTTCAAAATTCTATGATATAAATTATAAGCAAAATAGGTATGTCACACATTCGGAAAACGAGCTAGAGTTATTCATGGCTTATTAATTTTGTTAATATTAGTAATATGCTGTAACGCTATCAAATTAATATTCACAAAGCTCGATGAATTATTTTTCGATAAATTATTTTTTGCATAAGAATAATGTAAAATAAAATGAATTAATAAAAAATAACATTTACGTTTTGTCAGATATTTTTAATCGTTTGTTCACTTTACGCGATGTGTTAAAATGCTGCTGCTTTTAAATATCTGAAATTAACATAGTATACGAAGCAAAACGTGGCGATTCGTTGTTACTCCAGTATATTACATTTATATTGTCGAAAAATCTAGTCCGTCATTTATAATCGCTACTATTCGCATACCTAACCATGGATAAAAAAGAAATTAGCGATTACCGAGCGAAATGAGATTAATTATCCGACCGGACGGGAGCGTGAGCGGCGTATCGCGCGTCACTCACCACCGTGAGAGATGCATCGCGTGCCTAATTGAGCATCGAGAACATCGTTCGAACGGCCGAGCGCGTTTGATGTATTAATCGCATTAAGACACGCGGCAGTGATCGGCCGTCGTTATTATGTTCGAGTTACGTTGAGCGCGGCAACGCGCAGCGGTCGCGATTTTATTACGATGCTCGCGCGTCACTGGCGCGTCACGTGACTCGACGGTTTTTCGTTTGACTCGCGCGGTATCACCGACGTCACCCCGGTCACCCCCGCGCCGCGTCACCACCGGCGCGGCGCGCCGGCTCCGCTGTGTGCCGCGCCGCGGTGCGGTTGTCCTTGTCGATCACTCGCGCCGCTCGGCGCTCACTCACGCCGCGCGCCGCGCGCTCTCGTTTCGCCGCAAGACGACGACACCGGGATCGCATCGCCATCGCGTTCATCCGCTCGACTTCTTCTTCTTCTTTAGCTTTTATTGGCATCAGGTGGTGTGTAGTGAACCGCTCAAACGACCATTTATCCGCGATCGAGACTCGCAGTCAGATATCCGTGAACGCTGCGTCGCGGGAGTGCCGAATCAAGCGACGCGCTTTCGTGGTTATTTCGCGGGTGCGATCTTGGCTACGGTCAACGTGACGCTACAAATGCTTCGAAGCATTCCTCTTCTCTTTTCTTTCAATGAAGAAAGAAGGAGAAGAAGAACGCTCCAAAGCATTTGTAGCGTCACGTTGACCGTAGGCCCTTGTGTTTCGCTAACCGGCGGCGTGCGCGTTGCTCCGGCACGAGTCGGCGCGGCGCCCTCATCGGCGCGCTAATTATCGGCTATCTCATCGTTTTCGCGTTGTATGCTCGCGACGGGAGCGTCGGAGTAAGATGTCAATTGGATGGCAATTAACGGTGTTAGTTCCGCGGCCGTCGGATCTCTCCGCCCTCACCGGCGATTCCCGCCGAGTTGCCGAGCTCGGTACGTGACGTCACCGCCGGCGCTTTGGCATGTAGTTGACGCGACGCGATTCGAATTTTTCATGCGCGCGGAAAACGTATCGAGCGCGCGCGTAACGAACATGGACGTTCGTCAAACGCCAGAGGCGAACAATCGTTGCGTTTCGTTTCGTTTCGCTTTGTTTGCGTTTTTCAAAATGAGTCGCGCGTACAGCGAATCTCGGCAGTGTCGCGTAAGTGATCAGTGATTAGCGCGAATGATTGTAAGCCGCGTTCTTTCTCCCGCTGATTCGTATTCGCGTATGTGCGTATGTGATCTCGAAACAATGGAACAATTGCGACAGCTGTGCATTGATTTGGTAAACATTTATATTTACTCGTATACCGTATTCTCCTCGCAACCATTTACTTATTCGTGACGATTTAGCGTCATCGCGTTATAGCGCTTTGACAAATATCAATATCATTAACTTTAAATGCTTGTATGAATATTATAGCGGCAAAATCTGATTTCAATAATTGAAAATCATTGTCGTTTTATTTGTTGAGACGCTGCAGAAGCTTATTTCGCGCTATCTTGGATAATTATATGAGTTTAAAAATTATTTTAATTTGCTTTCAGATTGACTCACGGCCTCATCTACCGCAGCCCCGTTCGACATCATTATGGTGAGTATATAATGAATTAGTGCGAAATTGTATAATTGAAACTAAAACACTGTAGTTTTTTTCGTTAAATTTCAATTAGTTCTTTTAAATTTTTAAAAAGACTTGGAGAAAATCTAAAGATTAATAGTATTAATATTGGTTCGGGATTAATATATACCTATATATTTAAGACGTAATATATAAAATATTTTTAAACTCTTTTGTGTCAATCCTGTTATTTATAAAATGTATCGTAACGACCATCTACTATAACATCATAATCGTTATAGAACCTAATTTTGTCATAGTGATTGTATGCATGCAGAAGCTCGAAATGCTGCATTGTTAACTGTTGCAAACTATCGCAATGAATTCCCTGTTTACTGAGATTTTTCCCTTTTTCCATGCTTTTTCTATTCCGGCTTTGTATGCATACGTGCAATTCGCTAACGATAGTTGATCCGCAACAATCATTCGGAAATACAAAAGGGTGCACCAACGGCAGGCATTTGTCTTTTTTTAATTTTGATATTCTATTGTCACAATATCGGTTTGTCTTGTCGATTATATTTTGCCGTGTTTGAATAGGATGTATGGGAGCTTTCGGAAAATAGGAAAATATAATAACTTAGAATTACATTTTATATTATTTTTTGAGCTTATATTAAAAGAAAATATCCGTTATATAAATCCATTATAAAGACATGTAGTATGTGAAAATGTATAAGAAAATACAAAAAGTACACATATAAAATGTAAATGTGCATAATAAAGATCTGAAAATAGAAAAATGTGTATTACGGAAATATGAGAGCGAGAAGAGCGAAAGAAAGAGGAAACAGATATACTGAATTAACATCATAAATGAAACTAAACAAAATCTAAAGTTAATTTACGGCATTTAATATAAAGATGTTATGTAAATTATTTTAAGATATACGGAAAAGTTAACAAACATTATCGCAAATGTTATTCGAATAAATGTTAAGTCGTTATCCGAAGATACTTTTTTACGGCCGGAGAACGACTAATTCTAGTTGTCGTCTTTGACATTTTAAAAATACAAATTCCATCTTTATTTTTTACGTAAATTATTATAATCTTTGAAGTTTTCGATTTTTAAAATAAATAATGTATATCTTTGTATTGTAAATAGTGATACCACACGTTGAAAATCTGGCATCTATTAAATTTTGTAGTCTACTGTTCCTGGCAAATTGGTATATTGATCAATAAATCAAAAATATATTTGCTGCTACTTTGCGATTCATTATGTTTTGCCGTACTGAACGGGTTTATTGTGAATAAATAAGAATTGTAGCTTAATGTTTTAATATGGAAAGACAAAATTTAATTTGAGCTTAATTTTAATTAAAATCTACATCCAACTCTCTCTCTCTGTCTCTCTTTCTCTCTGTCTCTGATATAGTACACGTTTCTCGCCATAGGTATCTTCCGCAAAAAGAAGTTCGTGGACATTCTGTATACATGGCACGCATGCATTTGTACAACGCTTGCCTCATCAGCCTGATTGGCTCGTTCCAGTACACGCAAAACGAATGTCGCACGTTTTGATCAGTCTATTGTCCACTGTGAAATCCGCAATGTCGATACCCGCCATTTTCGTGTACCCGACTTCCCTCACGCGCTGTATTTGCGTGTAAATCGCGATGGGTACATTATGCTTATGCATTTGCAGCTCTCTCTCTCTCTCTC